>NC_057802.1:228517234-228528310 GCF_018294505.1 Triticum aestivum | reverse complement strand
TAGGCGATATCTGGTGATCAAGGGGGGGGGCTTGCCTGGTTGCTCTGGCAAGTAGGAGGGGTCGTCGACTCCGTAGTCGAACTGGGCAGCAGCAGTGTCGGTCTCGTAGTCTACCGGAGAGAAGAGGGGGGAAGAAACAGTAAATACAATGCAAACATAAGCATGACGATGCGTGACATGACAATGAGCGGTGCTAGGTGTGCCCTAACGCGACAGTAGGTGGTCCCGGCGAAGGGGGGGAACATCCGGGAGGTATTCCCGATGTTTCGCGTTTTCGGACAGACGGACCGGAGGGGGAAAGTTGCTAGTTCGATAGGTTAGGGAGGTGTGGTGGACGAACGGACTGCGTATTCGGATTCGTCTCGTTGTTCTGAGCAACTTTCATATAGAAAACATTTTCATCCGAGTTACGGTTTAAAAGATATGAATTTTCAAAGATTATTTGAATTTTTGGAATTATTTAATTAACAGAAAAAGGATATGACGTCAGCATGACGTATGAGTGACGTCAGCGGTCAACAGTCCGGTTGACTGGTCAAAACTGACACGGGGGACCCACCTGTCATAGACAGTGGGTTAACAGAAGATTAAACTAATTAATTTTTAGTTAATTAACTACTGGGCCCACCTGTCAGTGAGGGATTAGATTAATTAATTATTTTTATTTATAAAACATTTTCCTTTTCTTTTTTTTTAATTTTTGCGGCGGGGCCCGCATGTCAGTGGCTGGGCCTGCCCAGTCAGCACGTTGACTGGGTGGACCCAGTCAACGGGGCCCACGGGCCCACTGGTAGTGGCACTGGGGGGGCCCAGGCCGGCCACGTTGGCGGCCGGCGCCGGAGCAACTCCAGCGACCAAAGCAGCGGCGGCCCCTCACCGGAGTTGGCCGGAATCGCGCTACGGGGCTCGGGGAGGAGCGGGGCTAGGCCCATTCGAAAGGGCTCGCAGCGCCGCATCCAGGGGTGGCCGGGGCTTCGCCGGACTTGGCCGGAATCGGCGCCGGCGAGCGGCGGAGGCGGCGGCGCGCACGGGTGCCCGACGAAAACGAGGCTACGGCGGCCTATCGAGCAAGCGGAGGGGCTGGGCGGGGGCATCTACGCGAGGTGGGGAGTGCAACGGGCTTGAGCCCGTGACCAAAAGGTCACCGGAGCCTCGCCGGCGGCGAGCTCCGCGGCGCGGCGTTCGGGCGCGCGTGGGGAAGCAGCTAGGGGGCGCGCGAGAGAGAAAAGACAGGGGAGGAGGGGGAGAGGCTCACGGCGAGGCTGTAGGGGGACGGCAGCGTGCTCGGGGAGGCTCGAGGCGGTGAAACGGGGCGGCGACCGACGGCGGCCGTGCGGGGAAGACGAGCTCGGGGAGGCCGTTGCCGTGGCTCGGAGCTCCAACGGAGAGGTGGAGGTGGTGTAGTCGAGGGCGGCGACGGCGTACGACACGGCGAAGTGGCGGTTGGGGCACGGTGGCCGCGGGAACGACGGTGAACGGCGGCGAGCGCGCTCGGGCAGTGGGGATCGAAGGGGAGAGGGAGGTGGATCTGACGGGGGAGGCGCAGCGGCCGAGAGGGAGAGCGGGGGGGTGAGTGGGAGAGAGGCCCGAGTAGGCGGGGGAGCTGGCGCCCTTATCCTCCCCGTCGCCGGCGAGGGGGTGCGGCGGGGACGGCCCCTGTTCCGACCCCGGTCGGGGGAACAGGGAAGGGGGCGAGGGGGAGTGGGAGATGGGCTCGGCCGGCGGGGCCGGGGGTCGGCCCAGTCGGGCCAGGGGTCCAACGGGGGAAAGGGCCTTCTCCTTTTTTTTCTTTTTCTTTGTCTGTTCTGTTTTCTGTTTTCTGTTTTCTTTTTATTTGTTTATTTTCTTTTCTGTTTTATTTCATTTAAAAGTATTTAGGCATTTTATAAAAATGTGTTTTCTCCACCATAATTACCAGTGTATTATTTGGCACCCACCGAACATTTTTGTTTAAATTTTTGAAAACTTTTATTTTCCACTTTGATTTTAATTGAAGTTTGCACTAGGAGTTTGAAAAGAAATGTGATGCAATTGTGATCAAGCCCTGTTTAGCAACATGATTAGCTTAATCACAGAGAGTTACTGTAGCATGATTCTCGGGGTGTTACAAATCTCCTCCACTACAAGAAATCTCGTCCCGAGATTTAGGAGGTAGAAGGAAACAGTGCGGGGTATTCTTCGCGCAGACGATCCTCTCGTTCCCAAGTGGCCTCATCTTCAGAATGGTGCGACCACTGGACTTTGAGAAACTTGATCGCCTTCTGACATGTGCGGCGTTCGGCTTGGTCGAGAATGCGGACCGGATGTTCCTTATAGGAGAGGTCTTGCTGCAATTCGAGCACTTCATGATCCACAGCTCGGATTGGATCCTTGAAGCAACGGCGGAGCTGTGACACATGGAACACATCGTGAACCTGAGAAAGGTTCGGCGGTAGCTCCAGTTGGTATGCCACTTTTCCACGCCTTTTGAGAATAGTGAATGGGCCAATATAGCGAGGAGCTAGTTTGCCCTTGATCCCGAAGCGGTGAGCACCCTTCATAGGTGTGACTCGAAGATAAGCCTTTTCGCCAGGTTGATAGACCATGTCTTTATGATGACGGTCATACTGACTCTTCTGACGTGACTGAGCAGTCTTGAGATTCTCACGAATAATGCGGACTTGTTCTTCGGCATCTTGGATAATATCCGGACCGAAGAGTGGACGTTCCCCAGTTTCTGACCAGTTCAGAGGGGTTCGGCACTTTCGTCCATATAACACTTCGAAGGGGGCCATCTTCAGACTAGCTTGATAGCTATTATTATAAGAGAACTCAGCATACGGGAGAGATTCCTCCCATTTCTTGCCGAAGGAAATAACACAAGCTCGAAGCATGTCTTCGAGAACTTGGTTGACGCGTTCAACTTGCCCTTGCGATTGAGGATGAAACGCAATACTGAATGACAGATGAGTTCCCATAGCTTCTTGGAAACTTGCCCAGAATCTTGAAGTGAATAAGCTGCCACGGTCTGAGCTGATAACCAATGGAATACCGTGGAGTGAAACAATCCTGGTCATATAGAGCGTTGCCAACTGGCTAGCAGTGATCGTTTCTTTGACCGCCAGAAAATGTGCAACTTTGGAAAGTCGGTCAATGACGACAAGAATAGCATCATTACCTTTTTGTGATTTGGGAAATCCAGTGACGAAGTCCATCTCAACATGGTCCCATTTCCATTCAGGAATAGAGATAGGTTGCAGAGTTCCAGCAGGCCTTTGATGTTCTGCTTTGATACGACGGCAAACGTCACACTCAGCAACATAACGAGCAATGGCTTGCTTCATATTAGACCACCAGAATCTCTGACGGATGTCTTGATACATCTTTGTACTACCAGGATGGATACACAGAGGTGTATCATGAGCTTCTTTCATAACTTCCTGTGTCATATCCAGGTTTTTCTCTGCACATGGCACCACTAGGCGGCCCTTGAAGTATAAGGTGCCATCTTCAGCAATGGTGAAGAATGAGGGCTTTCCTTCTGCGAGGTAGCGCTTAATCTTGTGGACTTCAGAGTCATACTTCTGTAGCCTTTTGATGCTATCCACGAGATCTGGTTTAGCAACTAGGGTATTGAGGGAACCCTGGGTAACAACGTGGAGGTTCACCTTGCCAAACTCCTTAGGAGGGGGAGTGAGTGCACCCGAAGGAACAATATGGAGGTTCAGCTTCCTGAATTCTTCAACAAGCGAGGGCTGAACTTTGTGAACCTGGAGGTGGTTGCAGTAAGACTTGCGGCTCAAGGCATCAGCCATTACATTAGCCTTGCCTGGCGTATAGGAAATACCCAAGTCAAAGTCTGCAACAAGCTCCATCCATCTCTGTTGACGGAGGTTCAGATCTGGCTGAGTAAACAGATACTTCAGACTTTGGTGGTCAGTGAAGATCTCGCAACGATTACCGAGAAGGTAATGTCGCCACTGCTTCAGCGCATGAATGACAGCAGCAAGTTCGAGGTCGTGAACTGGGTAGTTCTCTTCGTGAGGGCGCAATTGCCGAGAGGCATAAGCAATCACTTTGCGGTCTTGCATTAGGACACAGCCTAATCCTTGACGGGAAGCGTCGCAGTAAATGACAAAGTCCTTCTTAGTATCAGGTGGAGCTAGAACTGGAGCAGAAGTCAACTTGTCTTTGAGTGCTTGGAAACTTTCCTGACATTTGTCTGTCCATTGGAACTTGACACCCTTATGCAACAGGTTAGTCAGAGGCCTGGCGATCTTAGAGAAGTTCTCGACGAATCGACGGCAATAGCTGGCGAGACCGAGAAAACTTCTGACTTGCTTAACGTTCTTGGGAGGAGTCCAATCAAGTATAGCCTGAACTCGCTCGGGGTTGACGGCAATACCATCCTTAGAGATGACATGCCCGAGATAGGTTACTTCCGGTAGCCAGAATTCACATTTGGAGAACTTAGCATATAGTTGATGTTCTCGTAGCTTCTCCAGCACAAGTCGAAGATGTTCAGCATGTTCTTCTTCGTTCTTGGAAAATACCAGGATATCATCCAGATAAACCACGACGAACTTGTCGAGGTAATCCATGAATATATAGTTCATCAGACGAGAGAAGGTGGCTGGAGCATTGGTTAAACCGAAAGACATGACGGTGTACTCGTATGAACCATAGCGAGTCACGAAGGCGGTCTTTGGGATATCCTCTTCGCGAACACGGATCTGATGGTAGCCCAACCTCAAGTCGAGCTTAGAGAACACTGACGAACCCGCCAGTTGATCATATAGATCATTGATCCGAGGAAGAGGGTATTTATTCTGAATGGTGGCTTGGTTTATAGGACGGTAGTCTTGAACTAACCGGTTTGTCCCATCCTTCTTCTTGACAAAGAGAGAAGGTGCTCCCCAAGGAGATCAACTTGGGCGAATGAATCCCTTGCGAAGAGATTTGTCGATTTCCTCCTTAAGCTCAAGGAGTTCATGCGGCGGCATTTTGTAGGGTCGCTTGGCTATAGGAGTGGTGCCTGGTTTCAAGTCGATGATGAATTCGACAGCTCTAGCAGGGGGAATCCCTGGAAGTTCTTCAGGAAACACGTCGAGGAATTCACGCACGACGGGAATGTTTTCAATGCCCTCGAGTGGTGCAGCGTTCAATGCATTCAATGCATAGAGCCTTGCCTCGGCATTTTGCACCAGATGAGCTTGGTAAGCAACTATTTCATCTGAAGGGTGTAGCAGATGGACGGTTTTAGTGGCGCAAACTATAGAAGCAGTATGCGCTTTCAACCAATCCATACCCAAAATGAGGTCGATGTTAGACGACTTCAGGATAATGGGAGAGGCATAGAATTCCAGCCCTTCGATTTCCACGGGGACATCAATGCCAACCAAGGAGGTTTGACACTATCCCACGGGGGTTTTGACCAATACAGAGGTGTTCATCTCCTCACATTTACCGTCGTGCTTGTATGCAAAATCTTCTGACATGAATGAATGCGATGCACCTGTATCAAATAAAACGGATGCTGGTACTGAATTTACGAGGAGTGTACCCATCACAGTAGCAGGCTGGTCTTGAGCTTCGTTGAGATCAACGTGGTTGGCATGAGCACGACCATAAGACTTAGCATTGTTGTTGTGAGGCTGATTGTTACCACGGCCAGTTGCTGGAAGGGCCAGTTGATTCTGTTTCTGGTTGCATTCTCTAGCACGGTGTCCTGGTTGACCACACCTGAAGCACAAGCCATTATTCGGAGTGGGAACAGGAGCTTGGGATGGTGGAGCTGGAAGTCTTAACTGCCTAGATGGTGGTGGAGGCAGACGAGGTGCAGCATAGGTCTGCCTTGGGGCAGATGCATTTGGACGGTACATGCTGTTCGGGATCCATATCTTACGCTTCTGTGCGGGCGAGCCCGAAGATGAGCCCGTGTCATGGTTGCACCTGTGAGAGCTCTGGTATTCCTGCAGACCAGTTTCGACATTGATGGCCTTGTTCACCAAGGTGGAGAAATCAGCAAAGTCATGCACTAGAAGTGCGAGCTTGATGTCAGCTTGAAGGCCATCACAGAACTTCTCCTGTCTGCATGCATCTGTTGCAATGTCTTCTTCAGCATAGCGGGACAAGTCCAGAAACTCCCGCTGATAAGCTTCGACAGTTTTGTTGCCTTGGGTGAGGTTGCGGAACTCACGCTTCTTCCGGTCCATGACTCCCTGAGGAGCACGGAAAGCAGCTTGGAAGTCTGGCCATGTGATGATTGTTCCAGCTGGCAGAGTACGCCTGTGGCTGTCCCACCATTGAGCTGCGGGTCCCTTCAAGAAGAAGGAAGCAAAGGTGACATAGCTGGCAGGGGCTACATCAGCAGACTCCATCTCATAGGTGATGTCACGAAGCCAGTCATCAGCATCCAGAGGCTGAGTTGAGCTGCGGTAGATGGTTGGGTTGAGGCGTATGAAATGTTGAAGAGTCACTTGGGCTTGCTGCTGGTTCATATTGGGGCGAGGAAACTGAGCCATCATATTTTCCATGAATTGGCGGTTCAGTTCAAACTGTTGGATCATACCAGCCATGTACTCAGGTGGTGGTGGGGCATCGCCACCACGACCACGACCACCTGGTCTAACCATCCTGCTAATATATAACAAGGGTAGTTCAGCATTGAGAAATTTGCAATGGCAAGAATCATTCATGATGAAACATGCATAATGAAAGGAGCACGATAGCTACTACATAGTAGTCGGCATAACTTACAAAAGGGGTCATGCATAGAGTTCAGTACATAGAGTTCAGTACATAGACGAATACATCATAGGCGGCACACAGGCTCGCGGCGACTGCAACTAATACTACAAGCAAGCCTACATCAGTCCCAAGAGGTACTGTGGAGGTAATCGTAGCCCGACAGCTGGTAGTGAGGCAACGGATAGCCCTCGACGTCAGCAGACTGGGGGCCGCGGATACTCAGGTGTAGAGCCCGACGCTCAGGTGGCAGAAGAGGGCCAAGTGCGGGAGAGTAGCCTCCCACCTCTGGCCAACCGACACCGTGGGGCATCACGGTCCTGGCTGGGTAGATCGCAGTACGCGGTACCTGCCCAGATCGGACAAAGGGGTGCAGCAGCGTCAGAGCACGGTAAAGGTGCTGACGGGTGGTGTACATCTCGTGGCGAAGAGCTCGGTTAGCTCGATCCAGCCCATCAGCATGCAGAACCAGGTGCTGATGGTAGAAGGGCTCTCGGGTGACAGTGGAGTAGGCAGCAGTATAGTATCCCTCCGCACCAACATCAGATGCGATAGCAATGTGCCTGAAAGGGGAGGTGTCCAACTCCCGGTACTCTCCACGAAGACGTGTCAGAGCAGCATAGGCAGCATCGTGGACAGCCATATCGATGGTCACACCAACACCATGTGCGGTGTGCAGCACAGTAGTGCAGTCGTACTCCCGAGAGTAGAGGTGGACGATGGCACGGTACTGCTCCTGGTTAAAGTCCTGGCACTCCTCGTAGACGGTGTACTCAGGGTGCCAGCGATAACCCAGATAGGTCATCATCTCAGCTAGCACCGCAGGTGATCCCGAGGCGCCAATGGCCGTCGTGTGGCGCACGACCTGCCTCGAGGGTTCCATCTGAAAGCAAAGACGTTTCAAAGGAGTCAAATGACAGTGTGTGAATTGTTCAAAATACTACTCTAAGAAACAACTATGGCTTATCCAACTTTGGGGTGAATGTGGTCACGGGATCCTAGTGTTAGAGTTAGTAAATTCGTTTAACCCGAGTAGAAGAGAGTTCAGAGTCCCAGAGTAAAGGTCGAGGAGTAAAAGATACTAGTACCACCCAATGGCGACGTAGGCCCGTAAGACACACAGCCATGTTAGTAAAAGTTTTGTAATGTCTAGACTCGACTTCGGCCAAGGAGTGTGGATAGGGGGATTCCTACAGGCAGTCGGCTCTGATACCAACTTGTGACGCCCCCGATTTGACCGTACACTAATCATGCACGCAAATGTGTACGACCAAGATCAGGGACTCACGGGAAGATATCACAACACAACTCTAAATCATAAATAAGTCATACAAGCATCATAATACAAGCCAGGGGCCTCGAGGGCTCGAATACAATTGCTCGATCACAGACGAGTCAGCGGAAGCAACAATATCTGAGTACAGACATAAGTTAAACAAGTTTGCCTTAAGAAGGCTAGCACAAACTGGGATACAGATCGAACGAGGCGCAGGCCTCCTGCCTGGGATCCTCCTAACTACTCCTGGTCGTCGTCAGCGGCCTGCACGTAGTAGTAGGCACCTCCAGTGTCGTAGGTGTCGTCGTCGACGGTGGCGTCTGGCTCCTGGACTCCAACATCTGGTTGCGACAACCAGGTACAGAAAGGGGAAAAGAGGGAGAAAAGCAACCATGAGTACTCATCCAAAGTACTCGCAAGCAAGGAGCTACACTACATATGCATGGGTATATGTGTAAAGAGGCATATCAGTGGACTGAACTGCAGAATGACAGAATAAAAGGGGGATAGCTAGTCCTGTCGAAGACTACGCTTCTGGCCATCTCCATCTTGCAGCAGGTAGAAGAGAGTAGATTGAAGTCCTCCAAGTAGCATCGCATAGCATAATCCTACCCGGCGATCCCCTCCTCGTCACCCTGTTAGAGAGCGATCACCGGGTTGTATCTGGCACTTGGAAGGGTGTATTTTATTCAGTATCCAGTTCTAGTTGTCATCAGGTCAAGGTACAACTCCGGGTCGTCCTTTTACCGAGGGACACGGCTATTCGAATAGATAAACTTCCCTGCAGGGGTGCACCACATAACCCAACACGCTCGATCCCATTTGGCCGGACACACTTTTCTGGGTCATGCCCGGCCTCGTAAGATCAACGCGTCGCAGCCCCACCTAAGCACAACAGAGCGGTCAGCACGCCGGTCTAACCCTATGCGCGCAGGGGTCTGGGCCCATCGCCCTATGCACACCTGCACGTTGCGTACGCGGCCGGAAGCAGACCTAGCCTAGTGGCGTTCCAGTCCAATCCGGCGCGCGCCACTCAGTCGCTGACGTCAAGAAGGCTTCGGCTGATACCACGACGCCGGGATACCCATAACTACTCCCGCGTAGATGGCTAGTGCGTATAGACCAAATGGCCAGACTCAGATCAAATACCAAGATCTCGTTAAGCGTGTTAAGTATCCGCGAACGCCGACCAGGGCCAGGCCCACCTCTCACCTGGGCGGTCTCAACCTGCCCTGTCGCTCCGCCACAAAGATCCACTTGCGGGTACTCCTACGAGCCGACCCGACTTTAGTCATCACATGTGTCATGTATGTAGTATATAAGTATATACCCGTGATCACCGCCTAGGTGATCACGGCCCGATAGTATAGCACAGCAGACGGACAAGAA
The DNA here is from genome assembly GCF_018294505.1 of Triticum aestivum. Classification (NCBI taxonomy): domain Eukaryota; kingdom Viridiplantae; phylum Streptophyta; class Magnoliopsida; order Poales; family Poaceae; genus Triticum; species Triticum aestivum. Next base: position 228,518,919 of record NC_057802.1, on the reverse strand, counting down.
TGTAGGGCCACTGATGGAAATCTAGCATCCTATACTAAGCATGTAGGATTGCAGGTAAAGGTATCAACAGTAGTAGCAAGGATAGGCTATGCATCAGGATAGGATATCGAAAAGCAGTAACATGCTACACTACTCTAATGCAAGCAGTATAGAGAAGAATAGGCGATATCTGGTGATCAAGGGGGGGGGCTTGCCTGGTTGCTCTGGCAAGTAGGAGGGGTCGTCGACTCCGTAGTCGAACTGGGCAACAGCAGTGTCGGTCTCGTAGTCTACCGGAGAGAAGAGGGGGGAAGAAACAGTAAATACAATTCAAACATAAGCATGACGATGCGTGACATGACAATGAGCGGTGCTAGGTGTGCCCTAACGCGACATTAGGTGGTACCGGCGAAGGGGGGGAACATCCGGGAGGTATTCCCGATGTTTCGCGTTTTCGGACAGATGGACCGGAGGGGGAAAGTTGCTAGTTCGATAGGTTAGGGAGGTGTGGTGGACGAACGGACTGCGTATTCGGATTCGTCTCGTCGTTCTGAGCAACTTTCATATAGAAAACATTTTCATCCGAGTTACGGTTTAAAAGATATGAATTTTCAAAGATTATTTGAATTTCTGGAATTATTTAATTAACAGAAAAAGGATATGACGTCAGCATGACGTATGAGTGACGTCAGCGGTCAACAGTCCGGTTGACTGGTCAAAACTGACACGGGGGACCCACCTGTCATAGACAGTGGGTTAACAGAAGATTAAACTAATTAATTTTTAGTTAATTAACTACTGGGCCCACCTGTCAGTGAGTGATTAGATTAATTAATTATTTTTATTTATAAAACATTTTCCTTTTCTTTTTTTTTTAATTTTTGCGGCGGGGCCTGCATGTCAGTGGCTGGGCCTGCCCAGTCAGCACGTTGACTGGGTGGACCCAGTCAACGGGGCCCACGGGCCCACTGGTAGTGGCACTGGGGGGGGCCCAGGCCGGCCACGTTGGCGGCCGGCTCCGGAGCAACTCCGGCGACCAAAGCAGCGGCGGCCCCTCACCGGAGTTGGCCGGAATCGCGCTACGGGGCTCGGGGAGGAGCGGGGCTAGGCCCATTCGAAAGGGCTCGCAGCGCCGCATCCAGGGGTGGCCGAGGCTTCGCCGGACTTTGCCGGAATCGGCGCCGGCGAGCGGCGGAGGCGGCGGCGCGCACGGGTGCCCGACGGAAACGAGGCTACGGCGGCCTATCGAGCAAGCGGAGGGGCTGGGGGGGCATCTACGCGAGGTGGGGAGTGCAACGGGCTTGAGCCCGTGACCAAAAGGTCACTGGAGCCTCGCCGGCGGCGAGCTCCGCGGCGCGGCGTTCGGGCGCGCGTGGGGAAGCAGCTAGGGGGCGCGCGAGAGAGAAAAGACAGGGGAGGAGGGGGAGAGGCTCACGGCGAGGCTGTAGGGGGACGACAGCGTGCTCGGGGAGGCTCGAGGCGGTGAAACGGGGCGGCGACCGACGGTGGCCGTGCGGGGAAGACGAGCTCGGGGAGGCCGTTGCCGTGGCTCGGAGCTCCAACGGAGAGGTGGAGGTGGTGTAGTCGAGGGCGGCGACGGCGTACGACACGACGAAGTGGCGGTTGGGGCACGGTGGCCGCGGGAACGACGGTGAATGGCGGCGAGCGCGCTCGGGCAGTGGGGATCGAAGGGGAGAGGGAGGTGG
>NC_057802.1:228500397-228516855 GCF_018294505.1 Triticum aestivum | reverse complement strand
GCCCTTATCCTCCCCGTCGCCGGCGAGGGGGTGCGGCGGGGACGGCCCCTGTTCCGACCCCGGTCGGGGGAACAGGGAAGGGGGCGAGGGGGAGTGGGAGATGGGCTCGGCCGGCTGGGCCGGGGGTCGGCCCAGTCGGGCCAGGGGTCCAACGGGGGAAAGGGCCTTCTCCTTTTTTTTCTTTTTCTTTGTCTGTTCTGTTTTCTGTTTTCTTTTTATTTGTTTATTTTCTTTTCTGTTTTATTTCATTTAAAAGTATTTAGGCATTTTATAAAAATGTGTTTTCTCCACCATAATTACCAGTGTATTATTTGGCACCCACCGAACATTTTTGTTTAAATTTTTGAAAACTTTTATTTTCCACTTTGATTTTAATTGAAGTTTGCACTAGGAGTTTGAAAAGAAATGTGATGCAATTGTGATCAAGCCCTGTTTAGCAACATGATTAGCTTAATCACAGAGAGTTACTGTAGCATGATTCTCGGGGTGTTACAACGCCTTCCATATTTTTCATGATCGCCGTGTGTTTCTTTTGCTTGCTCTATTTATTTTGCATTGCATCATGTTAGCATGCCATCATGTCATTTAATTTTTAAAACTCAACTAAGTAAATTGCATGGATCTTCGATCCATTTAAATCGAGGGAAATGCACATGGTGATTTCTCTTTATAACATTTAAAATCTCCCAATATTATTAGGGAGCTATATTAAAATATTCCATTCTTTGGGAATCACCATAACACACGTGCAAAATTAATCCTAGGCCTTTTCTGCTTTGAGTCGATCTCTCTAACCTTGCCAATAATTCTTTTCCCATTTATCGAGGCTCTTCCTAAATTCCCAACATTTTGGACTCCTCAATACCTTGAACTTATTCAAACCATTTGAATTTAGATCTTTCAATCATGGCCTTTTCTATTTTCTCGGCACAAGCACATTTTTGTGAGTCCGGAAAAATTACCCCCATGCGCAAAATCTTTCCCTAACCCCTCTCTTTCTTTTCTTCTCTCTATTTCTTTTCTGCTAAAGGAAGTATGAGAGAGGAGAGAGACAGCCCAAGCCGGCCTGCTTCCCCGCAGCCTTTTGGCCCAAGGCCCAGCTCCGGCGCCCTTACCCTAGCCTCCCTTCTCTCGATTCCATCTCCTTCCAGCGCCGCCAGGACCCCAATCCCCTCACCCTCCTGCTCGATCCCCATCTCCCCCTCTCGATCCCGCGCGCCTCCCCCTCCTGCTGCCGGCTCCACCACCAGATCAGGCCGGCCTCCGCCGCCCTTGCCCGTCCCCAGCCGGACCCCTCCAGTAGGGCCCCGTCCCCACCTCCAGCGCGCCAAGCTCGCCGCCTCCCTGCCATGGCCGCGTGACGCCCGACCTCCTCCTCACCGCCCTTGGTGCCGCACCACCGGACCTCCCCGTCGCCCTCGTCGACGACCAGCGCTGCCCCTGTAGCCTCCCCTCTTCCGCGTCGTCACCTCCCCGTGGCGCCGCGCCCGGCCTCGCGCACCACTACCATCTCCAGCCGCGGCCGGCTTCTACATTGCTGCTCTGCTCCGCTCCGCCGCCCTTGCTCCGTCCAGCAAGCGCGCTGCCGCTGCCCTCCTCTGCTCCGCCTCTGTTGCGCCAAGGCACCCCGGCCATCTCCTGCTCCTCGCTGGCCTTCGCTGTGCGCGCCGCCGCTTCCCTGCTTCAGGCCAAGGCCGACGCCGGCCACTTCTTCTAGCCGCGGCTCGGCCACGCACCAACAACCAGCAGCTCGAGCTGCCTCCATGCATCTCCGGTGACCTCCCGAGGCAGAGCCGTGCAAGTCCCTCGATGCCCCTTTAGTTCATGAAGACCGCCAAGTCCAGTGATGCGTCAAGTTCGACTACCCTTGTCGTGTACAACTACCATCGACCCCGAGTTATTCTGATTCGTCAAGTTCCTATCTGAAATGACCGTGAACAACTACTTCCACTACGGCCCGTGTACCTCTACTTCCTTCGACGAACTGGATTCGTTTCGAAATTGCACGCTTCAAAGGTATAACAGCCGAGAACGACCGCCCGTGGACGAATGCATATGTTGCATGAAATGCTTGCGTTTGCAACGTGCCTGACGTGTTTCTTGCATGTTCCCGTTGCCATGGCATCGACCCATGGGAACCCGGTTGTGGCACCATCTTGGATGACACGCTCACGCCACGCTTCCTTTTGCACCGGTATCTCCATGAGCTACCGGAACCGATATGTTGCCGTGGCATCATTTTCGGATTCGTTGCCGTGGCACCCCTCTCTTCCACCACGGTGACAAATGCTTCATAACATGCTCATGTCAATATTTTCATTAAATTGCATAAAAACTTGCATTGTCATCCGCATCATGATAACAACATTTAAAAATGTTTCTTATTGTTGTTTCCTTTAAATTTCTATTTATGCATACGAGGATTTTCCGAAATTGTTGTTTGTTGTTCCGGCCTCATTTAAACTTGCCTAAATAGTTAGTTTACCTATGCTTCACCTCTTGCCATGTTTAATAACATTTAATATTGTTGGGTACATAACCGAGAGAGAACTAAATAATTGATGTGGTGTTTCGTCCATATGCAACTCGTTGCATATTGAGCTCCACTTAATTTGTAGTGTTGTTTGTTGCACTTTGCCATGCCATGCCTCATTAAACCGGACATGCATCATATTTGTTTTTGCATCATGCCATGTGTATGTGGTGGTTGTTTACTATGTTGTTTGTTTCTTTCCGGGTTGCTTCTCTCGTTAGCTTCGGTTTCGTTCCGGAGTTGTGAGGATTCGTTCGACTACGTCCAATTGTCTTCTTCATGGACTCGTTCTTCTTCCTTGCGGGATCTCAGGCAAGATGACCATACCCTCGAAATCACTTCTATCTTTGCTTTGCTAGTTGTTCGCTCTATCGCTATGCTTGCGCTACCTACCACTTGCTTATCAAGCCTCCCATATTGCCATGAACCTCTAACCTTTGTCACCCTTCCTAGCAAACCGTTGTTTGGCTATGTTACCGCTTTTTCTCAGCCCCTCTTATAGCGTTGCTAGTTGCAGGTGAAGTTGAAGATTGCTCCATGTTGGAACATGTTTATGTTGGGATATCACAATATCTCTTATCTTAATTAATGCATCTATATACTTGGTAAAGGGCGGAAGGCTCGTCCTTATGCCTGGTGTTTTGTTCCACTCTTGCCGCCCTAGTTTCCGTCATACCGGTGTTATGTTCCTTGATTTTGCGTTCCTTATGCGGTTGGGTGATTTATGGGACCCCCTTGACAGTTCGCTTTGAATAAAACTCCTCCAGCAAGGCCCAACCTTGGTTTTAACATTTGCCACCTAAGCTTTTTTCCCTTGGGTTCTGCAGACTCAAGGGTCATCTTTATTTTAACCCCCCCGGGCCAGTGCTCCTCTGAGTGTTGGCCCAAACTAGAGCACCGTGCGGGACTATCCCTTGGCAACTTGGGTTACGTCGGTACCTGTACGCTTAGCTTATCCGGTGTGCCCTGAGAACGAGATATGTGCAGCTCCTATCGGGATTTTTCGGCACAGCGGGTGGTCTTGCTGGTCTTGTTTTACCATTGTCGAAATGTCTTGTAAACCGGGATTCCGAGACTGATCGGGTCTTCCCGGGAGAAGGAATATCCTTCGTTGACCGTGAGAGCTTATAATGGGCTAAGTTGGGACACCCCTGCAGGGTATAAACTTTTGAGAGCCGTGCCCGCGGTTACGTGGCAGATGGGAATTTGTTAATATCCGGTTGTAGAGAACTTGACACTTGACTTAATTAAAATGCATCAACCGGGTGTGTAGCCGTGATGGTCTCTTTTCGGCGGAGTCCGGGAAGTGAACACGGCATTTGGGTTATGTTTGACGTAAGTAGGAGTTCAGGATCACTTCTTGATCATTACTAGTTGACGACTATTCCGTTGCTCCTCTTCTCGCTCTAATTTGCGTATGTTAGCCACCATATATGCTTAGTGCTTGCTGCAGCTCCACCTCACTACCCCCTAACCTACCCATAAGCTTAAATAGTCTTGATCTCGCGGGTGTGAGATTGCTGAGTCCTCGTGACTCAAAGATACTTCCAAAACAGTTGCAGGTGCCAATGATACCAGTGCAGGTGACGCAACTGAGCTCAAGTGGGAGCTCGATGAAGATCTTGTTCGTTGTGTTGTTTCTGTTCTTGTTGGTTAGTAGTGGAGCCTAGTTGGGACGATCGGGGATCTAGCTTTTGGGGTTGTCTTCTTTTCTTTTGGTTCCGTAGTCGGACCTATGTGTGTACTCTGATTGATGTATGAATTCATTTATGTATTGTGTGAAGTGGCGATTGTAAGCCAACTCTTTATCCCATTCTTGTTCATTACATGGGATTGTGTGAAGATGACCCTTCTTGCGACTAAACCACAATGCGGTTATGCCTCTAAGTCGTGCCTCGACACGTGGGAGATATAGCCGCATCTCTCGCTCTCATTTGCGTATGTTAGCCACCATATATGCTTAGTGCCTGCTGCAGCTCCACCTCATTAAACCATCCTTTCCTATAAGCTTAAATAGTCTTGATCTTGCGGGTGTGAGATTGCTGAGTCCTCGTGACTCACAGATTCTACCAAAACAGTTGCAGGTGCCGACGATGCCAGTGCAGGTGACGCAACCGAGCTCAAGTGGGAGTTCGATGAGGAACGTGGTCGTTACTATGTTTCTTTTCCTGATGATCAGTAGTGGAGCCCAGTTGGGATGATCGGGGATCTAGCATTTGGGGTTATCTTATTTTCATTTGGATTTGACCGTAGTCGGTCTATGTGTGAATTTGGATGATGTATGAATTAATTTATGTATTGTGTGAAGTGGCGATTGTAAGCCAACTCTCGTTATCCCATTCTTGTTCATTACATGGGATTGTGTGAAGATGACCCTCCTCGCGACAAAACCACAATGCGGTTATGCCTCTAAGTCGTGCCTCGACACGTGGGAGATATAGCCGCATCGTGGGTGTTACAAGTTGGTAATCAGAGCCATCCCCGACTTAGGAGCCCCCTGCTTGATCGAATCGCTGGCGTTGTTGAGTCTAGAACAAAAATGTTTTGAGTCTTAGGATTATATATATCAGAGAGTAGGATTCTTTTTACTCCTCAGCCCCTTCGTCGCTCTGGTGAGGCCTCCTGACGTAGAAGTTTTGACTCTTCTCTCCTCAAATTTCACTAAATTTTTTTTAGGATCACGCGGGTATCTTAGAATCGTTCCGATGGTTTTGTGACGAGAACATTGTTCTTGGTGCCTCCTGACATTTAGGGGTTGTGGCAGTGTCCCGGGGAGTTGAGCTCCGAGGTGTTGTCGTCACAATTTTATCGTTGCAGTTCTGGAATACCTGAGTTTCGCCGACATCAAAAATCTCTTTTATGCAGTTGTTGGTGAGATCACCTCGACGCCACCCAGTACTGGGGCAGGAGTTCGGGAGTATTGCCATAACTCGTATAACGGATGCTTTTCGAAGGTTGAGGTACACGATTTCCGAAGGTTTCTTGGTTATGTGTTGACGGATGGATACAGCTGGATCTAGGGATTGCTAGTTTGGGTGATATATTTTGTGTCCGCTGTATCCCCTACACCAGATTGCATAACCAGAAAGTTTCGGGAGTTTATAGGTGGGATTCAAGTAGCTCTTAGCATTTCTTCTCGCAGATATTTGGTTCGTGATTGGGTAATCCTTACCATTTATTTGTTCTACTCGTACCTTTTTTTATTTTATTCATCAATCTCTTATCAAGTGGCTTCTCACCTTAATGGAAGTGTGATGAATTACTATGGAATTCATTCGTTCATCCTCGTTCGAATGTTTATTGTGAAGACTATATGTTGCAATTTCTATCCGTTGATTCAATTTGCCTATCTGTCTATCAAGATGCTAACGGATGTCACCCTCTTCAGGATGGCTCCGCCAACACGTCAGAATCCGGAACGCAATGAGGGGAGTCAGGCGAACCCTCCGCCACCACCTCCGCCTCCGGAGGCATGGCAAGCTATCATGGCAGCCACCAACGCCAATGCTTAGATGATTTTGCAACTCTTGCAAGAACGTACCCAAGGGCAAGGCAATCAAGGAAATCAAGGCCAAGGCAACAATCAGCCTCACTTCGCTACCCTCAACCAGTTTCTCGCAAATCAGCCCAAGTCTTTCAGCTACTGTGCCGAAGCCACAGACGCCGATGATTGGCTCGTGGACATCAACAAGCATTTTGAATGTAGCAATGTCAGGCCTGAGGACTTTGTCAAGTTTGCTTCTTTTCAACTCAAGGATCAAGCTGCCGAGTGGTATCAACAATACAAAGATTCCAGAGGAGGTCGTGTGATTACCTGGGATGATTTCTGCCGAGACTTCAAAGCTCACCACATTCCACAAAGTGTTGTTGAGAGCAAGCGTGAGGAGTTCCGCAATCTCAAGCAAGGCAGCATGTCCGTGTATCAATACAATACTCAGTTTCAGAAACTTGCTCGCTTTGCTAAGCAAGACGTTCCTGATGAAAAGAGCATGATCTATCAATTCAGAGGTGGCCTCAGAGAATATCTGCAATTACCTCTAGTGCTTTTTGAGCCGACCAAGTATGATGATTTCTACAATATGGCTCTGAAGCAAGAGGCTGCTCAGCTCAAGTGTGAGGCTTCTAAGAAGAGAGTCAGGGATGCAGTTCAGTCTTCTTCTTCCTCACTAGTGGCTGCTAAGCAACAGAAGTTCTGGTTGCCTCCTCCTCCTCCGTTTCGTCAGCCTTACCAGCAGAAGAACAAAGGTGGCCATGGATCTTCCCACTCATCCAACCCTGGCTATCAGAACAAGTCTCAGAATCAAGCTTCAAAGTCGAATGCTCCTTACCAGCGTCCACTCTCAGAGGTGACTTGCAACAAGTGTCAGCAGAAAGGTCACTATGCTAACAAGTGCTTCAACCAAAGGCGCCTTCCGCCTCCTCCTCCTATGAGATCTTCCAGCAATGCAGTGGTCAAGCATAATCCCAAGTCTGCAAAGGTGAACATGATGAATGCAGCTCAAGCGGAGGAATCTACTGATGTGATAATGGGTAATCTCACAGTTAATGATTTTCCTGCAGAAGTTCTTTTTGACACTGGTGCATCGCATTGTTTAATGTCAAGATTGTTCTTTGCAAAGAATGATTTTAATTGGTCTTACCTGGATAAACCATTGGGTGTTGTTTCTCCGGGGAAGTCAATGAGAGCCAACTCGATAGTTCCTGATGTCTCTATCAAGATGGGCGATTATAAATTTCTGTCTTCTCCAATTGTCCTTGGTGACTCGGATATTGATCTTATTCTCGGGATGGACTGGCTTTCTAAGCACAAGGCTCAACTTGATTGTGCTGCCAGGGCAATTCAATTGACACACTCTTCTGAGGATGTTATCATTTATGCCGCTCGTGATGAAACCATTCGGTTGTTTTCTCTCAATGAGAAGGGCGAGTTGAATGCCATCTCTCAAATTCAAGTCGTTTGTGAGTACCATGTCTTTCCAGAAGAGCTTCCGGGTATGCCTCCTCACCGGCCAGTTGAGTTCGTTATCAATCTTGAGCCCGGCACGAAACCCGTTTGCAAGCGTCCTTACAAGCTTGGACCCAAGGAGCTGAAGGAATTGAAGAAACAGCTCGATGAACAAGAGCGTCTGGGTTTGATTAGACCGAGTTCATCTCCATGGGGTTGTGGTGTTCTTTTTGTCCAGAAGAAGGATGGCACGGACCGACTTTGTGTCGACTACCGTCCATTGAACAAGAAGACAATCAAGAACAAGTATCCACTTCCTAACATCAATGAGCTATTCGAGCAACTCAAAGGTGCTAAAGTATTCTCCAAGCTTGACCTTCGTATGGGTTATCATCAGATTCGCATTCGTGAAGAAGATATTCCCAAGACAACATTCATAACAAGCTTTGGTTCTTATGAATATACTGTCATGTCTTTCGGCCTTGTCAATGCTCCTCCAACATCTCTCGGATGATGAATTTCATCTTCAACCCCTATAGCAATGAATTCTTCCTGGTGTATCTCGATGATATCTTGGTCTTCTCCAAGAATAAGAAGGATCATGCCAAACATTTGCGATTGGTGCTCGACAAGCTCAGAGAGTATCAATTTTATGTGAAGTTTTCCAAATGTGAGTTTTGGCTCGATGAAGTTCTTTACCTTGGTCATATCATCTCTGCCAAGGGCATCGCTGTTAATCCTGAGAAGGTGTCTGCAATTGTGAATTGGGAACCTCCTCAGAATGTCAAGCAGCTTCGCAGTTTTCTTGGTCTTGCAAGCTATTGCCGAAGATTCGTTGAGAATTTCTCTAAGATTGCAAAGCCTCTTTCCAACCTCCTCCAGAAGCATGTGAAGAATGTCTGGTCTCCTGAGTGTGACGTTGCTTTCAACACTCTCAAAGAGAAACTCGTCACAGCTCCCGTCTTAACTCCTCCTGACGAATCCAAGCCATTCGAAGTTTTCTGTGATGCTTCTCTTCAAGGTCTCGGTGCTGTGTTAATGCAAGAGAAGAAAGTTGTGGCCTATACCTCTCGTCAGTTGAAGCCCAACGAAAATAACTACCCCACTCACGATCTTGAGTTGGCGGCAGTTGTCCATGCATTAATAACATGGAGACATCTCTTATTGGGAAGAAAAGTGGACATATTCACCGATCACAAGAGTCTCAAGTACATCTTCACTCAGTCCAACCTCAACCTCAGGCAAACTCGATTGGTTGAAATGATTCAAGAGTACAATTCGAGTATTGAATATACTCCAGGCAAAGCCAATGTCATTGCAGATGCTTTGAGCAGGAAGGCTTATTGCAACAGCTTAATCCTCAAGCCTTTCCAACCGGACCTTTGTGAAGCTTTCCGCAAGCTGAATCTCCAAGTTGTTCCTCAAGGCTTTCTTGCCAACCTCATAGTCTCTCCTACTTTGGAAGATCAAATTCGTGAGGCACAACTCCTGGATACCATGGTGAAGAAGGTGAAACGTGGTATTGACAAGGGTCTTTCCAAATACAAGTGCTATCGCATTGATGACAGAGACACTTTATTCTTCGAGGACCTGATTGTGGTTCCTAAAGGTGATCTAAGGAAAGTCATTATGAACGAAGTGCACAATTCTCTTCTTTCCATTCATCCTGGAAGTACGAAGATGTACCATGACCTCAAGCAGTCGTATTGGTGGACTCGAATGAAGCGAGAAATCGCTCAATTCGTGAATGAATGTGATGTCTGTCAAAGAGTGAAAGCAGAACACCAACGACCAGCTGGTCTCCTCCAACCTCTTGCTATCCCAGAATGGAAGTTTGATCATATCGAAATGGACTTCATGACTGGATTTCCAAAGTCCAAGCATGGAAATGATGCTATCTTCGTTGTCATCGACAAGCTTACTAAAGTGGCTCATTTCCTTCCAATCAAAGAATCTGTCACAGCAGCTCAGTTGGTAGAGCTATACACCTCCAGGATTGTCTCCTTGCACGACATTCCACAATTGATTTCTTCAGATCGTGGAAGCATCTTCACTTCTAAGTTCTGGGACTCCTTCCAGAAGGCCATGGGCACCAACATTCGCTTCAGCACAGCTTTCCATCCACAAACTAGTGGCCAAGTCGAGCGAGTCAATCAAATCCTTGAAGATATGCTCAGGGCTTGTGTCATTTCCTTTGGCATGAAATGGGAAGATTGTCTTCCATATGCCGAATTCTCCTACAACAACAGCTTCCAAGCGAGTTCGGGCAAGGCCCCATTCGAGATTCTCTATGGCAGAAAGTGCCGTACTCCTCTCAATTGGTCAGAGACAGGTGAACGCCAACTTCTTGGCAATGACTTAATCACAGAGGCTGAAGAAATGTGTAAAGTCATCCGTGAAAATCTCAAAGCCGCGTAATCGCGTCAAAAGAGTTACTATGATAGTAAGCACCGTGATTTGGCTTTCGAGATCGGAGACCATGTCTACCTCCGCGTCTCTCCAATGAAAGGCACTCGTCGCTTCGGTATCAAAGGGAAGCTTGCCCCTAGATACGTGGGTCCTTTCAAGATCATTGGCAAAAGAGGCGACCTCGCCTATCAAATTGAGCTTCCCTCCAACTTCGCGAACGTGCACGATGTGTTCCACGTATCACAGCTTCGCAAGTGCTTCAAGACGCCTGAGTGCACCATCAACTTCGAAGAGATTGACCTCCAAGAAGATCTGTCTTGTCATGAGCACCCCGTTGCTATTCTTGAAGAAACTGAGCGCAAGACTCGCAACAAGTCAATCAAATTCCTGAAAGTGAAGTGGTCACACCATTCCGACCGAGAAGCCACCTGGGAGCGCGAGGACCACCTCCGTTCCGAATATCCGGAGTTCTTTCAGTCCTAGATCTCGGGACGAGATCCTCTCGTAGTGGTGGAGTGTTGTAACACCCTGGATGTAACTTTCCATATTTGTAACTCCGACTCTTGCCATTTTTGGCTATGTGTTATGATATTCCCTTCGTGATCGGGTCTTCCCGGGAGAAGGTTTATCCTTCATTGACCGTGAGAGCTTATAATGGGCTAAGTTGGGAAACCCCTGCAGGGTATTATCTTTCGAAAGCCGTGCCCGCGGTTATGAGGCAGATGGGAATTTGTTAATGTCCGGTTGTAGAGAACTTGACACTTGACTTAATTAAAATACATCAACCGTTGTGTAGCCGTGATGGTCTCTTCTTGGCGGAGTCCGGGAAGTGAACACGGTTGGACTTATGCATGAACGTAAGTAGTTTCAGGATCACTTCTTGATCATTTCTAGCTTTGCGACCATTGCGTTGCTTCTCTTCTCGCTCTCATTTGCGTATGTTAGCCACCATATATGCTTAGTGCCTGCTGCAGCTCCACCTCATTACACCATCCTTTCCTATAAGCTTAAATAGTCTTGATCTCGCGGGTGTGAGATTGCTGAGTCCTCGTGACTCACAGATTCTACCAAAACAGTTGCAGGTGCCGACGATGCCAGTGCAGGTGACGCAACCGAGCTCAAGTGGGAGTTCAACGAGGAACGTGGTCATTACTATGTTTCTTTTCCTGATGATCAGTAGTGGAGCCTAGTTGGGACGATCGGGGATCTAGCATTTGGGGTTATCTTATTTTCATTTGGATTTGACCGTAGTCGGTCTATGTGTGAATTTGGATGATGTATGAATTAATTTATGTATTGTGTGAAGTGGCGATTGTAAGCCAACTCTCGTTATCCCATTCTTGTTCATTACATGGGATTGTGTGAAGATGACCCTTCTTGCGACAAAACCACAATGCGGTTATGCCTCTAAGTCGTGCCTCGACACGTGGGAGATATAGCCGCATCGTGGGCGTTACATCATTATACTAGGGTCTTGGGCCATCTGGATATCCAAAAATAATAAAATCTTTGAGCACATTAATCCCTCATTTCAGGGCTGGAAATTCATTTACTTGGAAGATTTGAAGCTACTAACATACAGGATGAAGAAAAAGCATGCTTAGCAGTTCTCAGCTTGGCTGGAGTCTTTCTTGTAATCTAGTTATTTAGGACTAGGTTAGGGTAGCATAGCTTTATTTTTTTCTTTCTTTCCTTTCTTCCCCTATTTTTTTTGTTGTTTTTCTTTTCTCTTTTCCTGTTTTTGGGCTTACCTCAAGCCCTGTGTGACTTACCTCTGTGCTTATTATTTTAATTAATAAAAGTTGCAGTGGGGTTTTTACCCTAGTGTTTATAGTCAAAAAATATTTTTTCAGATTCACGAATCTCAAGCAAAACTTCATAAAGATAATCTAGTGAACTCAATTCATTAGCAATTGGTTCATCATAATTGGATCTTTTAAAAAGATTAGCAAGTGGACGAGGATCCATATCAATAGATTTTTAGCAAGCGAAGATGCAAACAAGAGATCGAACAAGAAAAAAAGCAAACGAAAAAGGGGGGAATAAAACGGCAAATGGTTGTGAAGTGGGAGAGATGAAAATGAGAGGCAAATGGCAAATAATGTAAATTGCAAGCATAAGAGATTTGTGATTAGGAACCTGATGGATGTTGATGATGTCTCCCCGGCAACGGCGCCAGAAATTCCTTTTGATGCGGCTTGAACTACGTCGGTATTTCCCCAAAGAGGAAGGGATGAGGTGGCATAGCTACGGTAGGTATTTCCCTCAGTGATGAGACCAAGGTTATCGAACCAGTAGGAGAACCACGCAAAACCACGTAAATGGCTCCTGCACACAAAGAACAAATACTTGCAACCCGACGTAAGAGAGGGGTTGTCAATCCCTCATGGGTAAAAAGATAGGTAAAATTGTAGTAGATTGGATAAATAGATCTCGCGGGAACGCGAGATAAAATAAATAACAATAAATTGCAGCAAGGTATTTTTGGATTTGGATTAATAGATCTGAAAAGAAAAGCAAATAAAAATAGATCGCGAAGGCAAATATAATAAAGAAGAGACCCGGGGGCCATAGATTTCAGTGGTGGCTTCTCTCGAGAAAAATAGCATACGGTGGGTAAACAAATTACTATTGGGCAATTTATAGAACTTCAAATAATCATTACGATATCCAGGCAATGATCATTATATAGGCATCACGTCCAAGATTAGTAGACCGACTCCTACCTGCATCTACTACTATTACTCCACACATCGACCGCTATCCAGCATGCATCTAGTGTAGTTCATGGAGAAACAGAGTAATGCAATAAGAACGATGACATGATGTAGACAAGATCTATTTATGTAGAAATAGACCCCATCTTGTTATCCTTAATAGCAACGATACATACGTGTCGGTCCCCCTTCTGTCACTGGGATCAAGCACCGTAAGGTCGAACCCATCACAAAGCACCTCTTCCCATGGCAAGAAAAATCAATCTAGTTGGCCTAACTAAATCAAATATTTGAAGAAGAAATACGAGGCTATAAGTAATCATGCATATAAGAGATCGAAAGACTCAAATAACTTTCATGGATAAAAACATAGATCTGATCATAAACTCAGAGTTCACCGGATCCCAACAAACACACCGCAAAAAAAGAGTTACATCAAATAGATCTCCAAGAGACCATTGTATTGAGAACCAAAAGAGAGAGAGGAAGCCATCTAGCTACTAACTACGGTCCCGTAGGTCTACAATGAAGTACTCACGCATCAGCGGAGAGGCACCAATGAGGATGATGAACCCCTCCGTGATGGTGTCTAGATTGGATCTGGTGGTTCTGGAACTTGCGGCGGCTGGAATTGATTTTCGTCGACTCCCCTAGGGTTTCTGGAATATTGGGGTATTTATAGAGCAAAGAGGTGGTGCGGGAGACCACCGAGGTGGGCACAACCCACCTAGGCGCGCCTGGGCCCCCAGGCGCGCCCTGGTGGGTTGTGCTCCCCTCGGAGCCTCCCGCTGGTACTTCTTTGGCCCAACAGGGTCTTCTGGTCCAGAAAAAATATCCAAAAAGTTTCGCTGCATTTGGACTCCATTTGATATTGATTTTCTGTGAAGTAAAAAACAAGCAAAAAATAGCAACTGGCACCGGGCACTATGTCAATAGGTTAGTCCCAAAAAATGATATAGAGTTGCTATAAAATGATTGTAAAACATCCAAGAATGATAATATAACAACATGGAACAATCAAAAAATATAGATACGTTGGAGACGTATCAGCATCCCCAAGCTTAATTCCTACTCGTCCTCGAGTAGATAAATGATAAAAACAGATTTTTTGATGTGGAATGCTGCCTAACATGTTCATCACATATTCTTTTCTTTGTAGCATGGTCATTTGGACTTTTATATGATTCAAAGCAATAGTCTAGTTTTGACATGAAGATTTCAATACTCAAGCATATCAACAAGCAACCATGTCTTTCAAAATAGCAACACTAAAGCAAGTTATCCCTAGCCCATTATTCTCAATCATTGATCCATTCATGAAACACACTCGCATATTAGCTACACCCAATGCTCAAGTACGATCATAGTGCCCCTTAGTTGGTGCTTTATAAGAGAAGATGGAGACTCAAAATAAAAATTGCATAAAGTAAATAGAAAGGCCCTTTGCGGAGGGAAGTAGGGATTTGTAGAGGTGCCAGATCTCAAAGCAAAAAAGATAGAGATAAAACTTTTGGGTGGCATGCTTTTCCTATCAACGAAAATGATCGAGTAGTTCCCAATACTTTCCATGCAATTTATTATTTGACAACATAAAGTAAATTCATTTTTTCATTTCGGGACTGGGCATCCCTAATACCTTTGTCGTACTCTCGTGCAATGACAAGTGAATAAACACTCATCTTGAGAATAACACATCTATCATGGAAATATATCAGCCACCCCCTACCGTTTCATGAGCAGTACGAGCTCACAAAAGAGAAATTTATTTTGAAAATTAGAGATGGCACATAAAAATTTACTTAGAACAGCAAAAGGCACTACAAAAAAAAGACACATCCGTGACATTTTGGGCCGAACAATTTTTTCCCTGTCATGCTTATGACACTTCTATGACAATAATTGTGACAAAACTCAGTATCATCATAGATGTGGTGGGCTCCTACTTCTATGACAAAAAACCATGACAGAAAATGGGCTTTTCGTTCTGGGCGGGCCGGAGACACAACTGCATGACATTCTTTGGGCCATCCATGACGGAAAAAACCGTGGTAGAAGCGAGGGCGAGGAAAATATCAGGGGAGTTCCCGGTTACGGTGGGTGGTCCGGGGCCAAGCGATGCGCGTTTCTCACGTACACGTACGTGCGTGTGCGAGGCATTGCGGTCTAACTGAACCCGAGCGAGGCTTTGGGCTCTAACTGAACCCGGGCGATTGCACTGCAGGCTACGCGTGATGACCCACAAGTGTAGGGGATCTATCGTAGTCCTTTTGATAAGTAAGAGTGTCGAACCCAACGAGGAGCAGAAGGAAATGATAAGCAGTTTTCAGCAAGGTTTTCTCTGCAAGCACTGAAATTATAGGTAACAGATAGTTTTGTGATAAGATAATTGGTAACGAGCAACAAGTAACAAAAGTAAATAAAGTGCAGCAAGGTGGCCCAATCCTTTTTGTAGCAAAGGACAAGCCTGGACAATTTCTTATATGAAGGAAAACGCTCCCGAGGACACACGGGAATTATCGTCAAGCTAGTTTTCATCACGTTCATATGATTCGCGTTCGGTACTTTGATAATTTGATATGTGGGTAGACCGGTGCTTGGGTGCTGTCCTTACTTGGACAAGCATCCCACTTATGATTAACCCCTATTGCAAGCATCCACAACTACAAAAGAAGTATTAAGGTAAACCTAACCATAGCATGAAACATGTGGATCCAAATCAGCCCCTTACGAAGCAACACATAAACTAGGGTTTAAGCTTCTGCACTCTAGCAACCCACCATCTACTTATTACTTCCCAATGCCTTCCTCTAGGCCCAAATAATGGTGAAGTGTCATGTAGTCGACGTTCACATAACACCACTAGAGGAGAGACAACATACATCTCATCAAAATATCGAACGAATACCAAATTCACATCACTACTAATAGCAAGACTTCTCCCATGTCCTCAGGAACAAACGTAACTACTCACAAAGCATATTCATGTTCATAATCAGAGGGGTATTAATATGCATATAGGATCTGGACATATGATCTTCCACCAAATAAACCAACTAGCATCAACTACAAGGAGTAATCAACACTACTAGCAACCTATAGGTACCAATCCCAGACTTAGAGACAAGAATTGGATACAAGAGATGAACTAGGGTTTGAGAGGAGATGGTGCTGGTGAAGATGTTGATGGAGATTGGCCCCCTCCCGATGAGAGGAGCGTTGGTGATGATGATGGTGATGATTTCCCCCTCCCGGAGGGAAGTGTCCCCGACAGAACAGCTCTGCCAGAGCCCTAGATTGGTTCCGCCAAGGTTCCGCCTCGTGGCGGCAGAGTCTCGTCCCGAAAGCTTGCTTATGATTTTTCTTCGGACGAAAGACTTCATATAGCAGAAGATGGGCACCGGAGGGCCAACAGGGGGCCCAGGAGGCAGGGGGCGCGCCCAGGGGGGTAGGGCGCGCCCCCACCCTCGTGGCCAGGGTGTGGGCCCCCTCTGGTATTTCTTCCGCTAAGTATTTTTTATTATTTCCAAAAATAACTTCCGTGGAGTTTCAGGACTTTTGGAATTGTGCAGAATAGGTCTCTAATATTTGCTCCTTTTCCAGCCCAGAATTCCAGCTGCCGGCATTCTCCCTCCTTATGTAAACCTTGTAAAATAAGAGAGAATAGGCATAAGTATTGTGACATAATGTGTAATAACAGCCCATAATGCAATAAATATCGATATAAAAGCATGATGCAAAATGGACGTATCAACGCGTTACTGGACCCGACGATAGATTGATCCCTTGCTGTTAACTGAACCCGAGTGATTCCTTTGCTACTGCTGCTAACTGAAGCCGATCGATGCTGCCTCTGC
>NC_057802.1:228447499-228500132 GCF_018294505.1 Triticum aestivum | reverse complement strand
AGGACCCCGATCGATCGAGCCGGTTGGGGGGTGGATGAACAGGACCCCGTGGAGGGCTGGATGAACAGGACCCCGTGGAGGGCTGGATGAACAGGATGACCCCGTGGAGGGCTGGTTGAACAGGATGACCCCGTGGAGGGCTGGTTGAACAGTAGCCGGTGGAGGGCTGGATGAACAGTAGCCCGTAGAGGGGTGGTTGAACAGGACCCCATGGAGAGGGCTGGTTGAACAGTAGCCGGTGGAGGAGCGCGTGGTGGAGGCTGGATGAACAGGAGCCCGTGGATGAACAGTCGCAGGCGGAGGCTGGAGGAGGTCGACGGTGGATGAACAGTGGCCCGTGGAGGCTGAAGGAGGTCGATGGTGGAGATGAACAGTATCCCGTGGAGTCCCGTTTTGCGGTACGCCACACCCCTCCCGATGAACAGGACCCCCGTTTCGACCGTAGCGCTCCAACGCAAGTCCGTTTCCTCCGTTTTGCGGTACGCCACACCCCTCCCGATCAACAGGACCCTGTTTCGACCGTAGGAGGTCCAAGAGAAGTCCGTTTCCTCCGTTTTGCGGTATGCCAGACCCCTCCCGACGAACAAGATCCCATTTCGACCGTGGCCGGTCGAACACAAGGCCGTTTCCTCCGTTCTGCGGTATGCCAGGCCTCGTTACCATCGGCTGTTCCGTCCAAGCTGGTTGGCTCCCGATGAACACGACGACGCATTCCCTTCCGACCCAGCCGGTTGCCTCCCCATGAACACGACGACGACGCAGTTTCTCCGTTCCGACCCAGCCATGTACACGATCCCTGGCCGTACGTATGCGTGAGTAGGCGTTCGAGACCCCGCCCGTATGTACGTACGTAGCCGTATTTTCTTTCTTGCACCATGGCTGTACGTACATGTACATGCTACGTGCGCGCCTCTACTACGACACGTGCGCGCCTCTACTACGACACGTGCCCTTCCTTACATGGCCACGGTTCATCGCTACAGCCTGCAGACAGACTGATCATATGTACGTACACGTTCGCGACCGGAATGACAATGCTACGTATGCTTCGACCGGGTGGGTCCCAGCTGTCAGGCAGGATAAGGACGCACTTCCTTGCGTGCGAAGATATAGTTGCTGGGTCCCAGCTGTCAGGGGGATATTATTTTTTGCCCGTAATAAGGACGCACTTCCTTGCGTGCGAAGATGTAGCTGGTGGGTCCCAGCAGTCAGGGGGAGAAAACATTATTTTTCAGGGTAAAAAGGATGCAGTTGCATGCATGCGTCCATGGGCGTGGTGCGTCCCCACTGTCAGCCTCTCACGTAAAGTCATCTTCCGATGAGTCTCGTTTGTTGACCATGTTGACCACACCGTGCCGAGCGCACCAAGGCCGGTGGACGACGGTGAGGCCCCAGACTGGAACGACCCGGAGATGGGGAAGGCGCGGCAGTGGAGTCGCAGATGGAGAGGAGTGGTAAACTTGACTAGTTCGGGTGCGCGGCAGCACTGCCGCCCACGGGAGACAGGAACAAGAACAGAGGTTGAAGAAGGAGCACGGCTGTTGGATTAATATCCAACGGTCCAGCTGCTAGAATCATTTGTTGATTAAGTTGACAAAGCCCCGCGTACACGTCTGCTTAGTAGGCCCACAAGTCAGCCACCAAATCTGCCGAGTCCCAGCTGTCATTGGGAGGAATATTTTCACACGACAAGGAGGCACTTCCTTCCGTGCAAAGATACAGCCGGTGGGTCCCAGCTGCCAGGGGGAGGAAACAGCTTAATAAGGAGGAACTTTCCTTGTGTGCGACCATGGACCTCGTGGGTCCCAGCCGTCAGGCTCTCCACGTACAGTCCTCTTATGATGACACTCGTTTTTAGACCACGCCGCGCCGAGCGCAGCGAGGCGATAGACGACGTCGAGGCCCCAGACTGGAACGACCCGGAGATGGGGAAGACGTGCCAGTGGAGTCGCAGACGGAGAGGAGTGGGAAACTTGACTGGTTCAGGTGCGGGGTGGGCCTACACTCGGTAGAGAATAACAGGAGGTGCGGAGTGGAGGGATGGCCTGGCCGTCGGCGGGGTAGCGTTTCGCTGCGAGGCGCGCAAAACAACGCCGCTGGACGCCGGAGGCTGGAGCAGGCGGTCCCGGCAACACTGGGGGAAGAAGACGAGAGATTGAAGAAGAATGCCGGCCGTTGGATGTAAATCCAACGCCTTGCTTCGACCTACTAGCCCACATGTCAGCCAGTCCATTTGTATTTTTTTAGTCCATTTGGTGGGCTGGGTGAAACAATGATGTAACATCTATGCAGCTAGTTTATATATATGGTAGAATTTAAAGCCCATTTGTATTTTTCTCAAAATCCGCGGACTTGCTGGGCTGGGTGAAAATATCTTGTTGGGCTGGATAGAGAAATGTTATAAAAACATAAACACATGATTGCACGTCTATTACTGCATTGGTCAGTAAAATCTTTGCAAGCTTATGTATGCAATCACTAGGAGTTAACTTGCCAAGTTATATATAAACAATTATTATTATTATTATTATTTTGTAAGAACTTTCAATTTACGAAATAAAATATCATTTTAATTTGATGAGTTAATAGGATGTGGGGTATTATTATTTTTTAGGCTAGACGTGGGACAGTTGAGTTGGTTCTAGGGAAAAGTACTGGGAGAAAACTCAGTTTACATCGAAAAAGAAAGTGGGAGAAAATTCAGATATAGGGTTAATGAAAATGAAAAATAAAGGAAGTGGGAAGGTCTATAAAATGGTTGGACGAACGACAAGTTTAACATAACCATATGTTGTTTCTATTATATATATATGTGTAATAAAATAAGATATAAATATAGGTTCAGTTTTGCATTCTATAGAAAACATAGGTTCAGTTTTGTATTCTTATAGAAAAATAGAACTGAGCTGTGCGTCGTCTTGAAAAAACAAACATAACTTGGGCTGCTGATGTTATAGACAAGCTAGGTTGGGAGGCCCAGAGGCCGCTTGATACCCGCTGGATCCAAAAAATGTTGAAACATGTCGTGGGCTGCCCATGTTAAACAACAAAACCTAGGCCATGGACCTGGTGGGCCCGGGACTGTCAGCCTCTCGACGAACAGTTGTCTCCCGATTCCTCTTGTTTTGCTGACCATGTTGGGAACAACAGACGACGATGCCGCGGCGAGAGCACCAAGGCAGAGGACGACGTCGAGACCTCAGACCGAACGAACCAGAGTGGGGGAAGACGCAGATGGAGGGGAGTACGAGGGTTGACTTGTTCAGGTGCAGGGTGGGCCGGCGGAGCTGCCTCCGCCGGACAATGTGTGGGAGTAGAGGGATGGCCTGGTCAACGCCATAGGCTATGCTGGCCAGCCGCTGTATAGGAAGAGGACGAAAGATTGAACAAAATAAAGAAATACAAATGGATATGTGGTTGCTCCCATATGTCTATGTACTAGACCTGCTGGGTCCACCTGAGAAGGGGAATATGTTGGGAGGAAGGAGATTCAAAGCACGGCAGCCGAGTGAACTAGTTTTTTTTGAAACGGACGAGTGAACTAGTTACATATATAAGCAAATAGCCACTAAAAAAAGCAAACAGGTTAATGGATTCTTAAAAGAAATATTTCGGACAAAACAGATAATTACGACACATAGGCTAATGCATGAAACACTCAGATGATAAAGGTGCTTAAACAGATAAAGTACAACATCTAGACCTTCCTGGCACGCTTGATCATGATGCTGCGGCTGTCTGTGTACCTGTCGGTTACGGGAAGCAGATACGCCCTCATGTCCAAGATCCGCCTGTACATGTCGTAGCATGCGTATGCGTCCTTGGCCGCGTAGGTTATGTAGGCTAGATTCATAGATACCTCCCACATGTTCAGGTCCTTGGTATCATTGTCTTCTTTTATGTTGGCGTATCAGGGGTCGATGATGGTCTCGGCGAGGTCAACCACGGAGTCCTTCTCCTGCCCGTTGTCGATGATATTGTATTGCTTCGTCCCGCACACAACAGTGGTAGACGAGAACTTCTGATGGCCCTATAGCAGTGGTAGACGAGAACCTCGTCTCGCACACATACCTGGGCGACGACGTTCCGCTAGTCCCTGTCAGGAGAAGAATGGATGGGCACAAGGTCTAGTCCTGCGACCTTGTGCTTTCTCGTCCTGTAGGTACTGCTTGAACTCGGCGAGGCAGAGCTTCACTGAGTCTAGATCGTTGGTGTACATCACATCAACTTGGTGCAGCCATGGGACTGAACATCGAACGCAAAGGTGAACTCCTTGTTGAAGTCCATATCCAGCAGGCTCACCCCTCGGATCGCCATTGGAGTCTCTTCAAGTGAACGAGTGGGTAGGCGGCGACAACAGTTCATTTTCCAGCTCTTGGGGAACTGGATTCAACAGTAAACTGAGTGTGTACATGCGACAACAGTTACTATCCCTCCCTCGCCCGCTACACGCTCGGCAGAAGATGCACCCTCAGCGCATTCAAACGCCTCCATTAAGAAAGCTACTCCGGCCACATGTCGGTTCACGAGTGGGTCTGTATTGGTACTGTAATAACAAGTGTTAGTGGTCATTTTACTTAAATTTAATTAGCTTTAATAGAAATTTATTCTTAAAACAAGCAATGCATTGGCTCATTCTATCAGTGCCACAGGATCAACATGCACAACAATTAGAATTATTATTCTCAGGACGCACACGATCAGCACATTTGTCGCACTTTCACACAGATAATACTACCAAGTTTGAACTGTTTGTATGGTTGTTGTCCTCTGCATCATCATGCCGTGTTTCCCAGCTTGCAAGATTCAGAACCAACAAATAAGATCCAAATAATAAGTACAACAAAGATGCCTACACATCTCATTGATTCCCAGCTTGCAAGATTCAGAATCAACAAATAAGATTCAAATAATAAGTACAACAAAGATGCCTACACATCTCATTGATTCCCAGCTTGCAAGATTCAGAACCAACCCATTAGAGCCTTTTGATAAAGTGAATATCGGGATTAAATCCATCTTGGCTAGCCGTGTCATACAACCCAAGAACTTGGCGAATGCTCTTGACCGTCACAACATCTGTAGTTGAGTATTCCTGTTTGCACATCACAAATAAGAAGAGCATGATTACTATAATAATGGCACTCCTTGAACTCAACCTGCAGCTCCACTCGGATGAGGCCAGCCTAGAGTTCCGTGATTCAATTCATGCGCCTTTTTCTGCAGTTCACCTGAAATGAAGCAAAGATTGCATCATTCAGCTAGCAAGAAGTACTGCTCTCGTGAGCTGGCAGGTTCTTCTTTAGTAGTTGCACTAAAATTGAGGAACATTAAGGTTGGCTGTCCGGCTCATGTAAGGTGCAACTATAATTTGCTTATCCTTTTGTGCAGTTCCACTAAAATAAAGTGCCATTGTGGTGACAGTGACGGCTCATCTTGCAAAGGCTAATAAAATGTTGCACGAGATTACCAGCAGAATTTGACGGAGATTTTGGAAGCTCCAATCACCATTTTGTGCAGTTCCACCAAAATTGAGAGATGTTGCCCACGTGACATTTTTGTTGAACTGCACAAGACACTCATTCCAAAAAAAAGTGTTTTGTGCAGTTCACCAAAAGGTCACAATAGCAACAAGGTGAAATGGATATCCCTATCTGCACAAAAAGATAGAAAGTAAACAGTTGCTGGTCAATAAGAATATACGAAACATACACGAAATGAAAAGAAGCATCTTCATTATGTTCATGGAAATCACGCAAGGACAGTAGAAATTTTAAAAGTCAGCAATGCTTCATTTACCGGAAGCATTACGATCAACAATGACATTCGTCAAATATGGGATTACTTTAATGATGGCATTGCTTGTTTACCAGATACAGTAAATCAATAGTAGCTAAAGAGTTGATTTAAGGGCATGGGTCCGTGGGGACACTAGGACACTCAGCAGCGTAAAGGAGCAACTTACTTATCGTACTGGGGAAAATAGCAGGAGTACCATTTGTAACACAGTTTAATTGCATCATATCAGTGGAGGCATTAGATTAACAATAACACTGGTTAGACATGTCCTTAAGGTATCAGTGTGATCGCTTCATTTTACATGCGCCCTTACATTAACAACAGCAAAAGGTTGGTATAAGGACATGCGACAGTGGACGCATCAGCAGAATGTACCTACAAGGAGGCATAAAGTGGTGATGTCGAGTTTGTTCATGCTTTGTGAGGGCAGCAAATCTAATCCTGGAGACCTTTTACTATGTGAGGGCAGCAAATCTAATCCTGGACCTTTTACTATGTGAGGGCAGCAAATCTAATCCTGGAGACCTTTTACTATGTGAGGGCAGCAAATATAATCCTGGAGACCTTTTACTATGTGAGGGCAGCAAATCTAATCCTGGACATACTCTGTTGACTTGTCCACCAGTCGCCACATTCTATCCTTTTTTCAACCAATAATAGATCTGTTCCTTATCCAGTTTGTACTGCGTTTTCCCATTATTTCCCTTTTCAACCAAGAGACCGGTTGGGTATCCGGTCTCTACAACTTTCACCCTATTATTTCCTCTTTGAATCAAGTCCTAGATTCATGCTACAACTTTCCCCCTTTCTTCATTGTTTGAACCAAGTCCTAGATTCGAATGCATAAGGTAGCTTTACCTCTAATAATGCTAAAAATTTAGGTGGCTTTGGAAGAGCTGATGGGAGTAGAAAAAGATGGACATGCAGACACGTGGGGAGCTGGGGCAGTAGAGCAAGGCCGCTTTCGAAGAACTTATACCTGAGGGTCGTCGGGATGTCGGCAGCGGCAGGTCGGATCTGCGCATAATACGGCAGGGAGGAAGAAGGGTCAGAGGACCTCCCGAGCCGGCGCTGTGTCGGAGAGAATGGCACGGGCAGTGGATCAGGCCCCTCCGGCAGCTGTGGGTTTCCTCCCTCGCCGGTGATGACCGCGTGAACGATGCACCTAGTCCTCTACACACACCAGCCGAAGGGATCCGGCCGGATCTATGACCAGCGGTGAGCAGAGAGAAAATGTCGCTACCGCTGTCTTGTTTAGATCTGGAGAGGATGAGAGAATGAAGAGAGCAACACTTGTAAAGCAAGCGCTCAGGCCCCTGCGTACATATATAGTGGAGTGATTATCTTTTTCTCTCCACAACAAGCGTTTCAATTTGTGTACGTGGCATTAAAGAAAAGAAACTCTCAATTTAAGGTGACTAACTGTACGGCTCCTACTTACTACTAGTAGTAGTATTGTTCACTTGTGATCCCCGGCCCTCCATTCATTGAACAACCCCACGGGTGAATAAACATACAGTACTAGTATTTATATAGAACGAACAAGCTCGAACTATTTTCGCGTAGTTAAAAGTTGAGGGCGGGGCTTTTCCCGGGCAGTACGCGCGACAGTTTTCGCGTAGGCCGTTTGACAGAGAGGCGAGGAGGGTGAGGGAGTAGCGGATTCAACTTACTTACCGCTGGAAAGGTCGGGCTATGCGATTTGACGTCGCGTTACTGCTAGAAAGACTTGTGATATGACTACTCACTATAGTCATGAATTACTAGCGGTACGACCGGTGTGATGCCCCCCTTCTGTTCCGCACTCTAATCTGGTGCATGACACGTCGACCCGGATGCTGGCTCTCCCACATGTCGACGAAGTACATAGTAGTAAGAAGGAGCAAAGAATCATGCGGTATATACTAGTAGTACTACTACTCACGTCAGAGGCGTGCGAACCACAGCAGCCCAGTGAACCAGCAGTGCGAACCACGGCAGCCCAGTGAACTAGCAGTATAAAACAATGTGGTGATATGGCCATAAAAAACAATGTGCTACGGTCCAGACTGTAGCATGTACAGTACTACTCCTCTTTGTTTGGATCCCTGAGTTAGAGCTAGTTTGGGTTGAAATAGCCTCAAATTATCCAAACAGGGGGGGTTAGTTTGAGCTATAGTTTGCTCTAACCCAGCTAAAAAAACTAGCCCGGTGGAGAGGTTCTAATTGGGTTAGTTCTCCTCGGGCCCACTAAAAGAGAACTAAAAAAATCTCCCCTGCCCGCACCAGATCACTCCCTCCGCCCCCCTCGCACGACTCCTCTCTGTTCCCCATTGGGCCGCCCGCCCAAGCGCCGCTCCGCCGCTCGCCCTCTCTCTCCTTCGGCCGCCCTCTCCCTCCGGCCTCCGCCACCCTCCTTCGGCCGCCCTCTCCCTCCGGCCTTCGAAGCTCGCCTCGCTCCCTCTTCACCGGTCGTTTTTCTCCCTCTGTCGTGCGCGGCGGCGGTGCATCTACCATGGAGGCCGCGAGAGCGGTGAGTTTGTTCGTTCCTTCTCTGTCTCATAGCCATATCATTGATCTTTCTTGCTCTAGCGCTAATTCTGATTTGGAAAAGTAGATCCTGATTAAAATTGGTATACGTTTTTGGTGCACGCATGGAATTGTTTGATGCTTCTTGAGGAGGTAATAGATCTTTCTAGAGGCCCAACGATTTAGTTCACCTTTCTAGGTATTTCAGTTTCAGGCTTGCATTATTTCTAGAGGCCCAAAGAATCAGTTCACCTTTCTAGGTATTTCAGTTTCAGCCTTGCATTATTTCTAGATGCCCAAACATTCAGTTCACCTTTCTAGGTAATTCAGTTTCAGGCTTGCATTATTTCTAGAGGCCCAAAGATTCAGTTCACCTTTCAAGGTATTTCAGTTTCAGGCTTGCATTATTTCTAGAGGCCCAAGCAGTCGTTGGCAAGTGGCCCTGCTACCCATGCCGGTGTCGACCTCAACTCACAAGCGCCGGCGTCGGAGGGGTTCCCGGGGCTTGGGCTCTATAGAGCCTTCCTCCAGAGCGACGATGGCGAGCTCCTCCCTGGGTGCGTGAGGGGCTCCGGGCTCCCTCCCTATCGTGAATGACTTCCGTGAAGAGTTAGCTCATGCTTTGTTTCATGGAGTGTATTTTTTTGTGAAGCTTGATTGAGGACTTGTATGTTTAAGTGGGATATCTCATTTGTATGGAGAAAGTAAAATTTATCATGTTTTGCATGCTTGATTTGTAAAGACGGTTCGTTTATGTCAGTTGTGAGCGGGAGGAGGCCACATAAGAGCCGTCCACACCAACTCCGGCAGGAAATAGGGTCCAAAGTAGTCAAATGATTGAGAAAGAACATTTATTGTCAATCTAACCTTGCCATCCATACACCTCTTTGGTTTAGAGTTAGTTCAGGGTTAGAATCTGACTCTAACCTCTAACTGAGTTAGAGTTCTCCTCATCTCGGTTCATCACGATCATACTTTCCCCATTCATGTGTTTTCAGTATCCTGTGAATCAAAGAGGCCCTTAGACTGGTTTAGGTCCGGTCGTTTTTATAAACGTGTTATGTCCAAAATTTAATGAATGTGCTCCGGTCTCTATGAAAATAATCCGGTTTCATGTAGTAATTCATTTATTTATTTATTCTTCTACGGGGGGTTTGCATGTAATTCATGAGGTCTGAAATGTAAAGTACCCCGACATATGCTCCGATTCGTGCATGCACTACGACCCAGATGCTCTATGTCCCACATGTCGGTGAAAGGGAGCACGTGGAAATAGCCTAGGAGTACATATAGGAGGATAAATGCGTGAAAAAATATGTATGATGAAGCGTAGCTGCGGTTCGAAAAGGAGACCTAAAGTGATGACAGGTATAGGTCGCACGTACCCAACTAGTGGTACTAGACATACGACTACTTTTTCCCTAAAAAAAGAGGTACGAGTGCTCAGTACTCCTATTCTATCAACACGAGTCCCATATGAAAACAGCGTCCGTGCTACAGCTAGCTCTTCTCCGTCGTTTCTCTCTTCTAATTCTAAACTCAGACGACACCCGGTGGGCGTGGTGGGGATTTGCCGATGGTCGGTTTGCTCAACTGCGGCCCCACCTCACAGTAAAAACGTTACGACTGGAATAAAAATGCCATATACTCCCTCCGTTCCTAAATATAAGCCTTTTTAGATATTTCAAATGGAATACAACATACGGATGTATGTAGACATATTTTAGAGTGTAGATTCACTCATTTTGCTCCGTATGTAGTCACTTGCTCGAATCTCTAGAAAGACTTATATTTGGGAACGGAGGGAGTACTATACTAATAAAACATTAAGGCCACAAGGCGATGCAGTTCTGGTTACAGGAGGCAAGAAGATGAGATGCATCCATCGACGACGTCCACCTCCTCGACTCTGGGCGCCGGCCCACCGAACGGCGGCTAAGTAGCAGCGGCTTTCGTGGCCAGGTCGACGTGCTTCTGAACAATGGCGTCCAAAGATTCCAGCCACTAGAAGAAGGCCAACATCTTTCTGTCCTCGCTGGCCTTATAGTGGCCTATGTAGACGATTTCCTCGTAGACGTGGATGTGCAGGTCGACGGTTTCTTGCATGGCGAGGCGCTGCGCAGCGAGCGCGGCCTCGAGGTGCACATTCTTCGTCGTGACCTCCGGCACCTGCAGGGCCACCAGGCTTGAAAGAGTTCGTCACCATGGAGGCCGATGAGGGTGGCAGGCAATGAGGAGCCTGGGCGCGTGGGCTGGAGCAGTACGGCAAGGTCGTTCGTTCGGTTCTTGATGGTGGTGAACTTGCGGATGGAGTTGACCATCATGTCGTCCATGCGAGAGGCGAAGCTGGCGTCGGCGAGGGCTACGACGCCGGCAGTCACCAGCACCGTCTAGAAACGCTGCACGGTGCGGGGCCGCAGGCCGGCGCCTTGGATGATTTGGCACAGCCGACTACCGCTCGCGTCCATCGCCTCCATAGGTGCTTGTGGCTTCTGGTCACTTGGTCTTGGATTGGAGTGAGCAGTGTTGCGCAGAGACTAGGAGTAGATGGATTGGAGTGGTGGGGCGCCTTTATATGAGAGTCCAAACTCTGTTGCATTCACATCGTGCTGGCTCTATTCTGCATCACCAATTAATTCCCTCTGCATGTAATTGAGGATGCATCATTGACCGTTCAACGTCTCGGGAACCGCTACCCTCTCCCTCCTTGGCATTCAAGCACCTATGGAGGCAACTGCCACTCACGTCTACCGCGTGTCAGGAGACGTCCCCGTCGATGACGAGGTGCCTATGGTGACTTCGTAAATTTCAAGATGATAGTACTACATCCTTTCCGGTTTATAGGGCTCAATTCAAAAATCTCACCAACCAAGGTAGATGGTGAGTGGTGGAACAATTTTTGTAGTTTGCAAAACCGCTCAATTAATGCGCTTGTTTTCCTCAAAAATTGTGTTTACCAATGCATTAATTACAATGCATGCATGCATAAAGTACATGCATTGGTCAATTTTCTCTTAATACTTGCATGCAATGATTTATTGCACCTTGAAATCTGAACATGTGATGGGGAACAACCAAATTGAGACTTATAAAATGGGAAAACTAAAATTTTGAGATAAGCCATATAAACCGGAAAGGAGGGAGTATGCCTGCTCAGTCTTTCGGAGGTGCTCATAGGGGTAGGGTGTGCGTGTGTGCGTTCATAGGGGTGAGTGTATGCGCGTGTATATGAGCGCTTGCGTCTGTACTGTGTTAAAAAACGTAAATGCGTGTCAAAAAGAGACTAGTCAGTACTACTATACTCAATATTGTGCACCGCGACCAAGGCGGAGAGGAAAACGAGAGAACTACGTATTTATTTACGGTGTAGATTCACTCATTTTGCTCCATATGTACTCCGTCTCGGTGTAGTCTAGTCACTTGTTGTAATCTCTAGAAAGGAAAATACTCCTTTATGGTTTACATGGCTATACTAGCAAGTACTAAAATAGTGGGCTCACATAGCAATTTTGTCTCATGCAAGAGCCTGGCTATATGCGTGCTCCAAGGTTCGCAACTGCCACGTTCGGGTTGCGCTTGGCTCTTTGCCTCTTCAAGAAGACGAACAATTATGTTACTACTACTGCTTCTACAGTATCGAATCCACTGCTGCATGTCCGTCCACCGCGAGCGGGAGGGATAGCTTGTTGTAGTACTATAAGCAAAAGCCTGTCCTCGTCTGCGAGCCACTGCGCCCATGGGCGAGGGAGAAGGCGTGTAGTAGTAAAATCAAGCTTCTCCTCATTGTATGAGTTGACGCGACACATCATAGCACTGGCCCCACATGGTTGCCTCTAAACTTGGCTGAAAGACCTGCAATGTACAATATATTTGCTGAAACCTCTCACATTTACCCCACCACAAATTAAAATATATATTCCTGTCTTGACCAGATGAGCGTGCAAACTACAATCACCAGGATGACAGGTAGGGCCAGAAGATTATTTTAATAAAAAAAGCTTTGAGATGGCCTCATAGCATGGAGCCGACCCCAACGATTTTAAGCTTACAGGCACGGTACACGCTATCCTAGACTACTCTACACATGAAACTGCCAAACGAGCGTCCGGGCTGCGCTTGGCTCCCGCCTCTTCGGGAAGTCGAACAATGATGGAGTACTACTGCAGTGGAGGAGTACTACAGTGTGCTTTTGGCCCTCTGACACCGATTGAACTGCTGCGTCTCCACCGCGTGCGGGAGGGAGAGCGTGTAGCAAAAGCTTCTCCTAGTCCTGCCAGCCACCACGCGCATGGGCGAGGGAGGGACGCAGCTTCATTGACTTATTGCTCCTGCCTTTGCGTGTATGACAGGTGGGCCCAACAGGTGGGTGGTCCACGTGTCATGCAGCCAAAGGCAGGTGCAGTTAAGACTACCCACAGTGGGAATAATATAGGTAGTAACATCACACATATCTAGGTTAAATAGATGATGTGGCATGCAATAAGTGAAGAAAGAGATGAAAGTGGTAACATAGCTAGTTACTACTAGTATGAGTAACATCACACATATCAAGGCAAGATGTGTCTATAGTCTAATAAATGAAGTGCTCCATGTTACCACACATATGTTACTCCCCATTATAGAGGTAGTAACATAGACTAGTAACATGGGCATGTTACTAGTCTATGTTACTACCCATTGTGGCTAGTCTAAGGCACCGGAGCTCAGTCCGCGAGGGAGAGGGCGTTGTAGTAATCAAACTTCTCGGTCTTGTATGAGTTGACGCGACACATCAAAGCACTGCACTTGATATATTTCAATAATTTGCGTTTACCGATGCATTAATTACAACACATGCATGCATGCCATGACTCTCCTTTTGATACTTGCATGTGTTGATTTAATGCACCTTGAAGTAGTATGAATATGTGATAGTAAAGCTTTATAATGCCCCGGCCCTAAAGCAAGAGATGGTTGTGCACGAGGAGGGCGAGATCATGCAGACGGAACAGGACCCGACGATGAAGCTCTCTGTAGTCTCAATGGACCTCACCTTGCTCCACTGCCCCTTGTGCCTCCGCCCCTTGAAGCCTCCAGTGTATGAGGTCCGAATACACCTCGCACATTCGGCTGATCGAGCAAGGTGCAGGTTTCTTGATTGATGTGTTGTTCGATTGATTTATGCAGTGCAAGGGAGGGCACCTGGCCTGCGCGGACTGCCACGTCGAGCTCCCCGGGAACCAGCGGCAGTGCCAGAAGTGCGAGCGCGGCGGTGCCTTCGACGTGCAGAACACGGCGGTGGACGCCGTCCTCTCCTCGGTGAGGGTGGAGTGCCTGCACGAAGGTTGTGGGCTCTACGTCACTGACCACAAGCTCACCGATCACCAGAGCGTGTGTCTGCTCGCACCCTGCAAATGCCCCGTGCCCGTCTGCGGCTACGAAGGCCCGCCGCCGGCGCTCTCCCACCACATCAGCACCATGCATCCCATGCCCATGCACAGGATCCAGTACGGCAAGGTGCTCCAGCTGCAAGTGCCACTGTCGGAGCCACGGCTCTTGCTGTTCGCGGAGGAGGACGGCCGCACGTTTTTCTTGGTCGGCGGCATGCTCGACATCGGCGCGCTTATTGCCGTGTCGATCGTCTGCAACAGAGCGGGGTCGTCCCCATTGCCGCACTACATGGCCAAGCTGTGGGCGAACGACCCGCCGGGGGAGCCCAAAGGCAGGACCGACTCCGTCAAGGTGGAAATGGAGGTGACAAGCAGCAAGGATCCCGGTGACGTCGCCGTGCAGGAGCTGACCTTCTTCATGGTTCCACCCAAGCTGCTGGCCGGGGCTAAGCTGGTGTCCCTCCACATTCAGATTGACAAGCTCACGTACTAAATGATTCGAAAGTGCCTTCTGTTTATCTTAGTAATATGCTAATAGGGGTTAGCTTGGTCTATTTTAGCTTAAGAGATGGTGGGTTTTGGTGGCGATGCAGCAATTACTTCGACATCAGATTAGCAGTTAAAGTAATTTCCAACAGTCGAACGGATATTTTGTGTCTGTTGGATATAAAGATCCTTTGGGTAAGAAGTATAACAACTTATAAGAAGTATAACAACTTATATGCTTGTTTGTTCAGGAAGTGTTGCATACTTGTGCGAGTTGACGCGACACATCAAAGTAGTACTACTACTAGTAGTACTCCCTCTGATCGTAATTTCTCTGCGCATAAGGCTGGTCATAGTGGGAGTAGCATACTAGGTAGTAACATAGATGCCACATAAGTAAAAATGATGAGGTGGCAAGTAATTAATGAGGATAGAGGCAAATAGAGTAACATAAATATGTTACCATCACATAGCGCTTTCTAATGCAAAATGAGTCTACAAAGTAATAAATGAAGACATCTATGTTATCACATATTGACACTACCCACTAGTATGAAGGTAGTAACATAGACTAGTAACATATGCATGTTAGTACTAGTCTATGTTACTATCCACTATGACCAGCCTAAGTCGAGGCGCAGATACCAAGGAGGGCCTGGTTGTGTCTATACTTGGACAACTCACCCTATTGCATGCACACCAGGCAGACGAAGCTCGTGTCGTGTTGGTGCCATGTGCGGCCCGCACATTAACCAAAACCTCGCGCCTCCAGCTTAGCCTCCGTGTTTTAAACTTCTCAATCTCAAGGCCAAGGAGCAACATGAAACCTATGATAGAGCCAATCGGATGGTTGAGAACACTACAATTTGTAGCTGCAGATGCGTGTGTGAGAGAGGACGAGTGCGTGCGTGCACCTCTTCTCTTCCTGTATAGCATACTAAACTGAGAGTACAAGTGTATGTGGGTGGCATCGACCTAGGGAGCTAGAGATGGTGCGTGTGAGAAGTCCCGAGAGATAGGTGTAATGCGTCTGAAGAAAAGACAAGTCTATAGCTCGCCACGAGGCTATTCTTGTCGAACGCCCCAATAACCGTAAGATATGTATCCGACGGTGCCAGTTATTGCACGTACACAGCAGTAGAAAAAGAACTACCATTGCATATGCTACACCACGGCCAAGAACATGTGCCCACGTTACGCCATCTGGGAATAGTGCCGCACTTCGAAACTGGAACCGTTAATAAATTTTGAGCTTGCGTCTCATCACATTCAAAATTACTACTACCACACTATATTTAATTGCAAACCTATTCACACCGATCACAACCTAAACGGTTTCCCACTAAGGTGCGTATTAGTACTCGGTTATAAATACTACTATGCCAAGATGACTGCACATTCCTCCTCAACTCCTCATCCACAAAAACAAACAAGGCATTCAGCATCCTTCCCTTGCGTCTGCCATGGCTAGCGTGAGTTCTGGGTAGAGAGATTACCACCAGGGAGAGGAGAGCATGGAAGCGGAAGCACGAGAGCAGCCGACATGTCCCGCCGCACGGAAGTAGCAGCCCGGAGGTCCTGCCGCGCCGCCGAAGCAGCACGGAGGTCCCACCGCGCCGTTGATGCAGCAGACTGGTCCGGCCGCGCCGCGGAAGCAGCAGAGATGTCCCGCCGCACCACGAATGCAGCAGAGATGTCCCGCTGTGCCGCGGCGGCCTTGTAAAATGTCTCGCGGGCAGGCCACGACTCTTACAGGCGCATGCATGCGATCGTCCATAGCCAGATGGATCAGATCTCTGGCTGGGCAAGGTTGCAGGACGACATGAAAGCCTCGTTTGAACAGGCTACCGGCGTCATCCGGCAACTAAGGAAGGGCAATGAGAGGCTCCGGGCTGAGCGCGACCTGCGGAGGGCGAAGATCGTCCGAAGTGCAGAGCAGCATGATGAGACCAGTTCCTTGTTGAAGAGGACCGGCGTCATCGTCAAGAAACTTATGGACGAGAATGACATGCTCCGCATCGAGCGCCAAAGGCTGGTGGAGGAATCCATGATTGCTATCAAGCAGCGTCTTGAGGACACGACATAGCTCATTGCCGCTCGCCGCAGAGACTAGTTCCCGGGGCCTGCAGCAACGCATCAAGAAAGTAGAGATTAGCGAGCCAGATCGTTGTCTTCCTTCTTCTTTTGCCCTTGTGTATTTCGGGCGTAGCCGCATGTGGCTTTTTAAATTATGTTCCTAATTATGTAAGACAATTATTATCCACCGTAGTCGTCCTTATATATTCATCAGTCTTGCTATAAGTCGAAGTAGATGCTATGTAGGTCCGTCGGATCATACATCAAGATCCGTGCAAAATTTTCTTTTCATATGTTCTTTTTTCTCTCTTAAATCTCAGTCGAGTGAGACATATCCACGCCATTAAATAGAGGCTCGGGCGCCATTAATGGAGACCTTGGGAGAGAGGTGGACGGCAGATGGAGGTCAAAGGGCTCTCCTCTCGATAAGCATGCGCAGGGGTCTGATCGCACGCCTCCCGTACTCAAATAGCTACCCTGCACGTCGCCTCCTAGCTAATAAAAAAGGGGACGCGTGGCGGCACGTAAATGGTAAATAGAACACCCACGGTTTCAATAATACTTGTGTTTCCGACTGTAATGTGACAACACTTGTTCCAAAATGACTTTGTTGATTGTTAATGTGTGCGCCTTTGCAAATCAGACAGCAAAATTACCACATCATGTCGGTGCCATGTCATGACACCAAGCCAAGTTTCATGATTTTCATGCGTGTTTTGGATTTACAGGAATTAAAAAAACCAAGTTTCTCAATGTTTCCAGCCGAGCCACGACGCCCAAATGTTTGAATTTCATTCCCATTTCTTGCATGGGACCTAGAAATTTACTCGAGGACACACATGTGATTTTTCAACCAAGTTTGGTGCACTGGAGCATGTGCTTGTATTTCAAATTTGAATTATGCACACAAAGGTGACACGTTCCCTCTTAGAACCACGAGCCTTCTTGAGACAAGCTCTGGTTTGCAAGAAGCTTATACCAAAACTTGTTCCTATTTTGCCAATTTTTTTACCACAGCATGGTAGTACCATGACATGACACCATGCCAAGTTTCATGATTTTCAGGCATGTTTTGGATGTACAAGAATTTTAAAACCAAGTTTCTCAATGTTCTCGGCCGAGCCACGATGCCCAGATGTTTGGATTTCATTCCCATTTCTTGCATGGGACCTAGAAATTCACCCGAGGACACACATGTGATTTTTCAACCAAATTTGGTGCACGGGAGCATGTGCTTGTAGTTCAAATTTGAATTATGCACATTAAATGACTAGAAACTCAATTAATGTATAAAAAAGGCCAAACGAACCCGGAATAATTCCAAAATTTCACAGGACACTCATGTAGTTCTATGTTGCCTCTGTAAAGAAACTCAAGGGGGGCAGCGTATATTGTTTCGCACTCAAAGGTGACACGTTCCCTCTCAGAACCATGAGCCTTCTTGAGAGAAGCTCCGGTTTGCAAGAAGCTTATACCAAAATTTGTTCCTATTCGGCCAATTTTTTTACCACAGCATGGTAGTACCATGACATGACACCATGCCAAGTTTCATGATTTTCAGGCGTGTTTTGGATTTACAAGAATTTTAAAACCAAGTTTCTCAATGTTCTCGGCCGAGCCACGATGCCCAGATGTTTGAATTTCATTCCCATTTCATTCATGGGACCTAGAAATTCACCCGAGTACACACATGTGATTTTTCAACCAACTTTGGTGCACGGCAGCATGTGCTTGTAGTTCAAATTTGTATTATGCACATTAAATGACCAGAAACTCAGTTAATGTATAAAAAAGGCCAAACGAACCCAGAATAATTCCAAAATTTAACAGGGCACTCATGTAATTCTATGTTGCCTCTGTAAAGAAACTCAAGGGGGGCAGCGTATATCATTTCACACTCAAAGGTGACATGTTCCCTCTCAGAACCATGAGCCTTCTTGAGAGAAGCTCCAGTTTGCAAGAAGCTTATACCAAAACTTGTTCCAAATCGGCCCAATTTTTTACCACAACACGTTAGTGCCATGACATGACACCATGCCAAGTTTCATGATTTCCAGGCGAGTTTTGGATTTACATGAATTTAAAAACAAAGTTTCTCGATGTTCTCGGCCGAGTCACGACGCCCAGATGTTTGAATTCCATTCCCATTTCTTGCATGGGACCTAGAAATTCACCCAAGGACACACATGTGATTTTTCAACCAACTTTGGTGCACCGGAGCATGTGCTTGCAGTTCAAATTTGGATTATGCACGTTAAATGTCCAAAAACTCAATTAATGTATAAAAAAGGCCAAACGAACCCGGAATAATTCCAAAATTTAACAGGGCACTCATATAGTTCTATGTTGCCTCTGTAAAGAAAATCAGGGGGGAGGCAGCGTATATCGTTTCGCACACAAAGGTGACACGTTCCCTCTCGGAACCACAAGGCTTGTTGAGAGAATCTCCGGTTTTGCAGGAAGCTTATACCAAAACTTGTCCCAATTCAGCCAAAAATTATACATATGATTATAAACCTCAAGGTCACCTAACGATATATTCGAATTCAACATAACGTGGATTCAAAAATTGAAATTCAAGATCCTAGCATTTGTAATCATATAAAAAGGGAGATGACTCTTTCTTTTGGTGGGAATTGATTTGTTTTTTGTTGTTGTTGAGGGAAGTGCGGATTGATTTCGTACTGTACAGGGTAATCTTGTTCTCCCGATTTTTTTTACATTTTTCTTGTAGTTTTTCAATGACATTTATAGCAATATAGTAAAAGGGGACATGACTCTCTTGTGTCTTGTATGAATTGTTTTTTTGTACACGTTAAGTTTGTTCTGCCGAACAAGGAATGCGCGCCTTGTTATCCCAAAATTTTCAAGCTCGAGTATCTTTTGTCTCATTTGCTTTGAAACTCCCGCCTTTTCAACCCGCGCCGCGCCTTGTTATCCTGAAATTTCGACGGGCGCGAAAACTCCCTCCTCATCCGAGATCGGTCCTGCAGCCCAGACACGCGAAATCCCCCTTCTACCCCTCAGTCGGAAATGCCGGCTCGACGTTGCGGTGTCAAAACCGGTGGCGGTACGCTGGTAACTTACCCTACATTTTGGACAAGCGCGTCCATAAGCCATGGCTCCCCCTACCTTCCCCTTCATCCCCCCATTCATACACCAAGGCCGCCAAAACCCACGAAACCCCATGCTCCTCGGTCGGCCTCCTGACTGTCGCCCAGCCGGAGACTCTTCCCCGACGACGTCGTCCACCACAACAGCTCGTCGTCCCTCATCCACCGCACCAGATGAGGATCCATCGTCGACCTCGTTGTCCCGCCGGATCAGCCGCCCCGTCATCCACCTCCATCCCCACAACACCGTCTTGACCTGCCCCTCCAGAACCGCAGCACCCTCACCAATTCCTCCGATGAAGCCGAGGCCAACTCGGCGCCACCAAGGAGGTTCTGCACTCACTGCTGCATTTTATCTTTTATTTGATCTCACGGGGCTGCCGGTGCTCGTTACCGAGCAGCCATGGCGGGTCTCCATCGACGGTGCCGTCAACGGCCACTTCATCTGTGGCGTCTCTCCCTCATGTCGTTGCTTCCTCGGCGGCGACTTCCACAACGACACTAGCTGCATCGGCTCCAGCTCTCGCTCGCGCTGCTGCTGCTGCTGCTCCGGCTCTCACTCGTGCTGCGGCTCTGTTCTTGCTGTCGGTCGCGCTGCTACACTGCTCTTGCTTTCGTTCGTGCTACTGCTCTGCTCTACTATTGCTGTCGGTCGCGCTGCTGCTCCGCTCTTGCTCTTGTTCATGCTGCTGCTCTGCTCTTGCTCTCGCTCGCGCTGCTACTGCTGCTGCACAACCTCCGGTAGCTACAGGAGTTGATGCTTTAGCACTCGCTCGCGGTTCTGCTGCACGACTTGCTCTCTGCTAGTGTGTTCCCTGCTCGAGCGTCTGCTGATTTAGATAACTGCTTCTCTGCTACTAGTGCTCGAACGCCCTAAACATCTATTGCAATGCTCTTCTACTAGTTCAATCAGTTTCGATAGTAAAATTCAGTTTCGACTGTAAAGTTCAGTTTCTTCAGTTAAGTTCAGAGTAAACAGTATTTACAGCATCTGTCGGAGCGGCCATGGCGCGGCTGATGCGTTTTACATCTAGCACTTTTTGCTGATGTCCTTTACATCATCTATTGCAGATGATATTAGAGTCCCACTTCAGGTTAACGTTGTCTGTCTTGTCCCGCTTCAGACTCGCCGTCGTACACCTCACCGGAGCTGCTCCAACGACGGAACCGTATATCACAGCGGAGGAGTACCCTTGGCGCCGTTTCCAGAGGCCTCAGATCTTCTTCCCCGCCTCTGACAGTCACACCAGCATCACCATCCTCCACGTCCAACCCAATGATGCTGAGGTCGACAAGGCTATGCCAAAGAGGCTGTAAACTTGTTGCATCACTTTGTTACTCTACATTCATGTCGATTCCTCAGGGATCCTTTGCTATGGAACTACTATGGTACTACTATTCGTGCATTTGGTTAGGAGTGGAGCAAAGCAAATCTAGAGGATTTTTTTTCCTTTGGTGTCTCTTTCAAAGAAAAAACGTAGGAATTTTAATTTCTAGTTGGACGTCCTTTTCAAATTAATATGCATGAAGAACATGACTAATTGCATTACTGGCATAATAAGATTCTTATTTTTTCATTTTCACGTGGTTTGACTTTAATTTGACCATGTTTCTCCATTCCTGTGTTCTTCCAATTCATGTGAACCAAACACCCAGGTTCACAGAAATCCTATGTTTCCAAATGCTCTATTTTGCGCGTGCATTCCTATCCTATTCCTGTGTTTTTCCTGTCCCTGCGTTTATAGAATCCTCCAATTCTAAGGAGCCCTTACAGATTTACTTTATTTTCAGATAGGCGTCAAAGAAAACTCGGTGTGTTATTTCCTGCTCCTGTCGTGCCGTCATCCACCCCACCTGAGGTGCACCATCGACAGAAGCGTTCACTGCAGCAGAGATTCCCCCTGCAGACTTTCTTTCGCCGCCTCAGATCATCTTCCCTGTTGTCGGCAGCCACGCCAACTGCATTACCATCATCGACTGAGCAAATGAACCTGATGACTACATAGTTCCGGAAGAGAGGTCGAATCTTTCGTGTTTGCTTACGTTATACATTGGTTATTATTACCTGCTACTTTATCGTTCAAACTTGAGTTTCAGAATGCCCGTGGGTCTCATATTGAGGCAACAACGAATAGTATCTGTCTACTATCTGGTTCATCTGGGGTCTTCTATGTGGTTCATGTTGGGTGGGCAACAAATAGTAGATGATCCATTGTCTATCTTTTTAAACTGAAGCTACAATCTACCTGCTATCATTAGTTTTGGATCTATCCACTCATTTGCTACCATCAGTCTTGATTTCTGCATGCACCCCTGAGGCCTTACAAAATCTAACTATTTTTTATTATGCATGTCAGTTATTGTACACAATTGTACTGAACATGTAGAGAAAAAGAGAAGACCGTTGCGTGGGAATATAATGTCATGCAGACGCTGCTCCATGGTGGGCAAAGTGGCCCCCCCTCCCGCCATTCTAGATTGTATTCCAGAGGAAGATATCTGTTCAGATGGGGATTCAGAGGGAGCTGACCACTCCTATTTACCACCTGAGGTGTTTGCTCTAACCTGGCATGCTGATGTTGGTCATATCATGCATATGGCGCCTCACATTGCTTACATTATACATCTTATATGTCATCAACTTAGTTTAGTTTTGCTTTGTGTGAATGCCTCCTGTTTGCTTTCTATATCAGATATGTGAATTATGCAATGCCATGTTTTTCAGCCAGTTATCATATATGTGAATTATGCACCGCCATGTAGCCAGGCATCATATATGTGAACTCTCTCATGCCATTTTTTTCATTACGTATTCCATTTGTTGACAATCTGTGTATATTGAACTACTCTTCATGTGTATCAGCCATTTGAGCCGGTTATGGAAAAATATGGAGTGAAAACAAGGTCTTCAGAGCAGGCAATGGTACCTGTTGAAGCATATATCTCGATGGTTACAGGGAGCTCCTCAGAGGAGGATTCAGAGACAGATGACCAGTCCTATATCCCACCTGAGGTGTATGCTCTAAGTTGCAATGTTTATATTTCTCATATCATGCATATGGTGTCTTGCATTGCTTAGTTTAGACATCATATGCACAATATTGAATTCCATCTGCTTAGTTTAGAGATCATACATGCGAGTGCCAGCTGCTTAGTATGTGAATCAATTACGTCGATTATATCATGCCATCCTGTATACTTAGACAACATTTATGTGAATGATTTCATCCCAACCTATTTTAGAAAGATATCATATAATTTTGTCATGTCAACCTATTTAGATACTCATCATATGTTGAATTATGCCATTATATCCTGTTAAGTTATCCATCATATATCTGAAACTGTGTCATGCTATCCTGTTTAGTTAGGCAGCATATATGTGAAATTGCGTCATGCTGTCCTATTTGGTTAGACAACATATATGTGAATTACCACATCTGTCTATCATACAATGTCTGTACGTTCAATTTCTTTTCTTGTTTATCAGCCATTTGAATTGGAGGGGGTGATGGTAGTATCTAAGGGAGCAAAAACCCGTTCTTCACAAAAGACAGTGCCACCCATCGATGCAGATAGAACCATGGTTGTAGTGGCCCACAAACTAGCCCCACCACATAATCGAGACTCTTCCAGATTGCACACTTACACCGTTGGGTAGAGAACCAGCTACAACCCATCTAACCCCAACCCTAGCGGATAGTAACCCACTTCTAGTTGACAAAGCACCATGTCCACCACAGAGTACCCCCACACGAGCAGTTTGTAAAGCAACTGCAGTGCCCAAAGCACGAAGACCACCACAGCGAACCCAAACTCCACGTTTAAAGTAGAAGATCAACTGTTCTTAGGCCAGATTCCGTAGCTATGGTCCATACTCCTTTGTTGTTGCATCACTGTATTTACTCATACCAACTACTTTCGAATTTGAAGGATCCAATTGAAACTCCAATGGCGCAACAGGTATGTTTTAAACCTATTTCTTTAACTGGATTGTTGTTCTAACTTATTGCTCTATGTTGATTTCAGTTTCAGTTGTATAAACAGTTATGTTCTCATGTGATGCACATTACAAGTGTTGCCAATGCTATGTAGTTTCTCACACTTATATTCTGTATATGCTGCTATGTCTTAAAAATATATGAGTTGAACTATGTCTCTATCTTGATTTGGCAACATAAACTAGAATGATATGGATAATACAGTGACCATAGTAAATAGATATATGTTTGTTTCATGCTGTTATCCTGTCCACCTTACTACTGAACCGGTTAACCAAAATTAGTTTCATATACTACATGCTAAACCTGTGATGTGTCTGCTTGTTTCTCTTATAGTATGCGAACAGAATATTGGAGAGGAGCAGCCCACTATGCAATGGTAGAGAAAGTAATGCAGATAAGGTTCAAGATAGTGAGACAGCCCTGTTGGTCTCCAAGAAAGGTGATAAAAACTATCTTGTAGACAGTGAGAAAACCCCATAGTCCTGCATTGATGTAGTGTTCGAGTTATTGGCTAGTACCGCTGGCACAAGCTCTTCGAACTCGCTGCCTGAATCACTTCGGCTTCTTCAGTCTCAGCTACAAGCTGAAAGGCATCAGTCAGCTGTGCTGCGGCAAGAAGCCGAAGGACTGAGGAAGTCCCTGCAGAATTCAGATGCATACTTTCTTGTGCAACAGCAAGTGCTGGAGGATTTAAGCGCCAAACAAGAGAAAGTTAATAAGCTTGCTAAGCATCTTGCCAGCATTATGGGTACCCAGGATATTGTTTCTTGAGCTCTCATGAAGTGGTTTCAGTTCTGGACTTGTTTTGCTGCGGCGTTTATTTGCAGTGGTCGCCAACTTTGACAACCAGTGTATATGATTTGCTGCTTTGTTCCCTATATTTACACTGGTGGAAAACTTTGATGCCCAGTGGATGTAATATGTGTAATAGCCGTGATAGCCTAGCATAAGTTGCTTGCTTATTTATTTCCTTGTTGTCTTGTTTATTTGTTTGCTTGTAGTCGGTGCAGTTCTTTTTCCGCGGTTTGCTAGTGGCTGCAATAACCTATTTCTAAAAACTAGGCCACAATAACCATGGGCTACATATGTACTGTAGTTACCATGGGCCTCTTACGGGTCGTAGAAA
This sequence comes from Triticum aestivum, assembly GCF_018294505.1. Classification (NCBI taxonomy): domain Eukaryota; kingdom Viridiplantae; phylum Streptophyta; class Magnoliopsida; order Poales; family Poaceae; genus Triticum; species Triticum aestivum. The sequence goes on along the minus strand of NC_057802.1, from coordinate 228,475,651 downwards.
CAATGGGCCTTCTAAGGGTCGTAGAAACAATGGGCCTTCTACGGGCCATAGCATCAAGGGGCCTTCTACGGGCCGTATGATCGATCGGCCAAACATGGGCCAACAACGGACCGCATTATGGGCCTTGAACGGGCTAGAGTTGGAAACGTCCGTCCATGGGCCGACCATAACGGGCCATCGTTAATCGCCCGTATTTGATGACGCTATGAAAACGGCCTAATGGATTAACGGGCCACAAACGGGCCAACTGTAACCACAGGCTGAATTTGGCCCATAATCAGAAAAGGCCAGTAACAGGTCGTAAGTAACCGAATGCTGGAAATGAAGCCAAGAACAAATGGGCCCTGAGAAGGCCAAAAGATAACATGGGCTTGAAAGGGCCCAATGGAATAATGGGCTGTTAATGGGTATAAAGTGATATACTGTTCTTTACGGGCCAGTTTCACCATGGGCCGTTAATGGGCCAAGAGTTACAAAGTGCCTCATATGGGCCGAAAGACGTCATGGGCCAGACATGGGCCGGAAGTTACAACGGGCTGGAATCATATTGGATGGCCCAGATGATGCTACTAGGCCTAATTCTAATAGGCCGTAATGGGCCCTGGGTTAGCAGGCTGTAAATGGGCTATGTGCGAACATGCTGTTAACATGCTTTCCGTGGGCCAGCTCGCTATCTTTTGACCAAGTCAAACGGGCCAGCCTTTTCACCGGAATGGGCCTTTGTTGGCCTGTGCCACGTGTCGACGTATCATAGGCGCCTCTTCTCCAATGAGTGGATGACATCTGTCCCAACGGTGAGCCGACACGTGTTTCCTCCGGCCAATGAGAATTTTACACGTGGAAAATCCCCATTGGTCTGGGCTATTAATGGGTTATCGGATCCAAAACCGGGCCTGATAGCTTAACGGCGACCCGTTACAGTGGATGCCAGGTGTCGGTCACCCTTGACGAAAACACTTCTATGACGCGTGATTTATCGTCATGGAAGTGGACACTTCCGTGATGATAATTTTGGTAATGTGATGGAACACTTCTACGACAGCACAAGTATGTCTATCTTGATTCTGTCATAAAATCGTCATGGATGTACATGCATGACAGAAAACGTGACCTACTGTGACAAACACGTATCATCACGGAAGTGTATTTTTTTGTAGTGAGAATACCGCACATAGGTAGGTATAGTGGACTCACATGGCAAAACTGGTTTAAAGGAATTTGGATGCACAAGTAGTGATCATACTTAGTGCAAATGAAGGCTAGCAAAAGATTGAGAAGCATCAAACCAAGAAACGAAAAATCTCATAAGCGAGCATTAAGCATAACTAACACCGAATAATGCACCACAAGTAGGATGTAATTTCATTGCATAACTATTGGCTTTTGTGCTTGCATAGGGAATCACAAACCTTAACACCAATATTCTTACTAAAGCATAATTACTCATCAACATGACTCACATATTATATCATCATATCGCAAAACTATTACAAGGAATCAAGTTTATTTTGTCCAGTGATCTTCACGAAATTTTTGATTATATCCTTCTTGAATATCTATCACTTGGGGACTAATTTCATATGTTGCTTTTGATAGCTCAAACAGATCTATGTGATGAACATGAGCATAAAAAATTTCTTCTCTCAGAATAATTTAAGTGAAGCAAGAGAGAATTTTTTAAATTTTTTTACTAACTCTCAAATAAATGTAAGTGAAGCATGAGAGCATTTCTTCAAAAATACTAAAGCACACCGTGCTCAAAAAGATATAAGTGAAGCACTAGAGCAATTCCATAGCTCATCAAGATTTAAGTGAAGCATAGAGAGCAATTCTAACAAGTCATAGCATATTTTTGGCTCTCTCAAATAGGTGTGCCCAGCAAGGATACAAGACTAAAAATAAAAAGCAAAACAAGCAAAGACTCATATCATACAAGATCCTCCAAGCAAAACTCATGATATGCAACGAATAAAAATATTGCTCCAAGTAAAATACGATAGTCGTTAGAAGAAAGAGGGGATGCCACTCGGGCATCCCCAAGCTTAGTTGCTTGCTTCTCTTTAGATAATAGCTTGGGATACCATGGGCATCCCCAATCTTAGGTTCTTCTTACTCCTTATTCCTTCATCCATCGTGATCTCACCCAAAACTTGAAAACTTCAATCACACAAAACTCAACAAAACCTTCGTGAGATCCGTTAGTATAAGAAAGCAAATCACTACTATAAGTACTGTTGCAAAACCATTCATATTTTATTTTTGCATTATATCTACTATATTCCAACTTTGCTATGTCTCAAACCCCCTGAAAGAGTCCATAAATTCATCAAAATAAGCACACAACGCAAAGAAAACAGAATCTGTAAAAAACAGAACAGTCTGTAGCAATCTGAAAACTTTCGATACTTCTGTAACTCCAAAAATTCTGAAAAATTAGGATAACATGGGAAATTTGTATATCAATCTTGTGTAAAAAATTCAGAGCAAAAGCTCTATGATTTATTAAAATTATTTTTTGAGCGCAAAAGTTTCTGTTTTTCAACAAGATCAAAGCAACTATCACCCAACATGATCCCAAAGGCTTTGCTTGGCACAAACACTAATTAAAACATAGAAACGCAATAATAACAGTAGCATAATTGTGCAAACACTCAAGAATAGAAATAAAAAAGGCAAAAATAAATTTTATTCATTGGGTTGCCTACAAACAAGTGCTATTTTTTATGCCCTTAGCTAGGCATTGATAGTTTTGATGACGCTCGCATGAAAGACAAGAATTGAATCACAAAAAAGCATCATGAAACATATGACAAACACTTTTAAGTCTAACATACTTCCTATGCATAGGAATTTTATAAGCAAACAAATTACCAAGACAAGAAACATCTAACACATGCAAAGAAAAGGAATAAAACATTGACGATCTGAACATAACGATAGGTAATTTAGTAACATGAAGATTTCTACAACCATATTAGAGGTTCCGGTTCAAAGATTGAACACAAGATATGAACTAGGGTTTGAGAGGAGATGGTGTAGTTGAATATGTTGATGGAGATTGCCCTCCCCAGGATGGGAGAGTTGTTAGTGATGATGACGATGATTTCCCCCTCCGGGAGGGAAGTTCACCCAGCTGAATTGCTTCGCCGGAGGGCAAAAGTGCTCGTGCCCCAGTTTCGCCTCGAGACGGAGGCGCTCCGTGCCGAAAGTCCTCTCTTTATTTTTTCTAGGTCAAAATGACTTATATACCAGAAGAGGGGAACCAGAGGTGGTCCTAGGAGGGCACAACCCACCTGGGCGTGCCTGGGGGGTCTGGCGCGCCCAGGTGGTGTCATGGTTCAACACGATCACCTATGGGGCCATCGGCCCCGTGTGGTTCGTCAAGGGGGACGGGCACGTTGCACAAAGAGCGGAGACCATGAAGCAGCGCGACAGGGGTGACGCCGGTGGTTTTTACCCAAGTTCGGGCCGCGGCGAAGCGTAAAACCATACTCCTGCTTTGGTGGATTGGATGGGGGACCGTGACGAACACACATCGCTGAAGCCCGGCAAGGTTGCCTCGGGGAGAGCAACTACGTGCGTAAGAGTGTACAAGGGTCCGAATCCTATTTTAGGTCACCATGGCCCTCCTTTTATAGGCTAAGGGGTTACCACAGTGGCAAATCAGTCATTACCCACTAATTAGATAGCCAACTGTGCTATCATACCTAACTCTGGAAGTTAGGACAAAGTGCCTTAAATGCACTGCTAGGTGTCGTGCTGAGGATGAAGCCCGACAAGCCTGCCGTGCCGCTCAACCACCCTCTTGTCTATCCGCATGACATGCCTCTGGAGGGGTGTCATACAGGGTGAATCTTCTTTCCAAATGGCTGCCACGCGCCAAATGACAACCTCTTAATCACTTGGGGGCTCGACACCGCACTGATAAGTGACTTGCATCGCTATGAGGTGGAGCGGTGGAGTCTTGGCAGGGCGACCCGCCCTTGGCGGCCCCGGCAAGCCTGCCGGGGAAATCTTGGGACTTGTCTTTGGTGAAGCCTCGACCTGACCAGGCTCGCCTGCCCCACAAGGGCGGTTTTTCCTTAGTGATATCCTGCTCCTTTGGCTTGTCTTGGTCTTCTTGATCTGCCCTTTGATTTCTCAAAGAGCTATTTCTATAGCTTGGTCTTGTCTTGTCGCTGCAATCTCGCCTTTGTGCCTGTGTACGGTCCAAGCAACACACGCCAAGGTTTGTTGCACCGACAGGAGCCCCCGGGCATGGCCTGAACGCGCCGCTGAGCATCGTTGGGGTAGGCCCCATCAGGTACACATGCAAAGGGCTTGTGGTAGCTCATTCCTTGATATTTTCCTTGCTTCTTCATTAACCTATGCTTGAATCTGTTTACGGTTTTTTCGTGCGCCGCGCAAGACGTTATGGGGGAAATTTAAGCAATGATCTGTGTACCACCCACATGCCACGTTCATGGGGTGATAACTGCCATTCCACTTGTTTCTCTGCTCCTGGCATTTCCGCCACAAATGCTGCATGCATTGTGCAGGGTCGGTGGTAGACGCGGATGGCGCGGAAATGAGTGCCATGGCAGAAAGCCACGCGTCGTGGCTTGGTGCAGCGGGCCGGTCTTGATTCTGTGCGCCGTTGGTGGCACAGAGGAGTCAGATTGGCGGAGCGGGGAGGTTGCCCCCTGGATAAGGAGCCAGCCCCTGGCCCTGTTTGCCTATAAAAGGGGGCGTGGGCGTGAAGTACGCTCACACCCACCTTCCCCTTCTCTCTTCTGATCTTTTCTCTCCACCATGGCAAGGGGGAGAGATCGTGGTGGCACCCCAGTAGCGGCGACGAGGATTTCCACACGACAATGTCTCCCTCCTCCTGTTGAGGAAGCAGGGGCAGAGCCCGGCATGAGAGGAGGTGGTAGAGGACAAGGACGCAGCTGCCGTGGTGCTCGGGGACAAGGAGGGAGGGGTGGTGTCTTGATCGCTCCCCCTCCAGTTGCCCTGGGTCCGAACGAAGGCCACGTTGGTGACCAGCCGCTGGAGTTCATCGTCAAGCTGCGCGCCCCCCCACGCAGTCGCCTTCGGCTTCCATCTCCATTCACGAGAGTGATGGAGGTTGAACAGCCACCGGGTCTGAGGCTGCACATGAGGGGCTATTGTAATGGCAGCATGCTGGCGGACATAGAGTTCCCTGCACCGCATGTCATGCTTCTTCGGCGTGGCTGGAAGACCTTCGCTCGTGCCCATAGCTTGGCGGCGGGGCACGTTCTTCATTTCAACCTAATGGACGCCACCTTGCTCTCCGTCAAGGTCTTCGGGCGTTCGGGTGCTCGCTTAGGGTGCTGCGTGGAGAGCTCGACCGACGACGAAAGCTCCTCCTCGAACGATAGCGACGAGGAGCACACTGACGGTGATGATGGCGGAGCTGGTGGGGAGGACAACGTCTTCGACTCTGGCTGAACACCAGCCCCACCGTCACTGTCAGCTGGCGGCACCACCATCTGCACCTGCATCTCCTCCCCGGCAAGGCGATTTGCCGGGGTGTTGGGTGCGGGTGGTGTCTTTGCCTCCTCCAGCAGTCTTCCAGCTGGACCCCGGCAGGCTTCCTCGTGGACTCCGGCTTCGTCCTGCCTGCTGGTGTCCATGCTGCTGTTCCCTGCTGGCCCTGGTGGTGGTGACCAGGGCATCGCCTAGCCGTTCTCCCCACCCATCACCTTCTTCCGCGCCCTCCCGATCTTGTCAGGCTCCGTCCCACGGGGGCCTGACGGGGTCAGGCTGTGCTTCTGCCCAGGCGCTCCTTTTGCCATCTTCACCTCCCACTATAGTTCCTAGGAGGAGAGGGACAAGAAAGGGATTACGTGGCACTTATCTTTTTTCAGTCTAAAACATGTAGGCATTTGCCAGATTTTAGTCTTAAATATGTAATCTATTTTATCCATGTTTGTGCTCTGTAAGATCTGTACTTGCTTATCTGTATATTAATGAAAAAGACAAGGCTTGTCGGGTACTTGTGCATGTATCCTATCCATCCAGAGGATGAACGCCTCTATACTTTCAAGTAAACAAGATCCCTCGGTAAGCTATTGATACGTCTCCAACGTATCTACTTTTCCTAATGCTTTTCCTCTTGTTTTGGACTCTAATTTGCATGATTTGAATGAAAATAACCCCGGACTGACGCTGTTTTCAGCAGAACTACCATGGTGTTGTTTTTCTGCAGAAATAAAAGTTCTTCGAATGGAACGAAACTTTTTGCGAGGAATTTTTATACAATAAAAAGGAATTTCTGGAGCCAAGAACCGCTGGAGGGGGGCACCTGGGTGGGCACAACCCACCAGGGCGCGCCTGCCCCCCCAGGCGCGCCCAGGTGTGTTGTCCCCACCTGGTGGCCCCGCAGACCTTGAAACCGATGCTACAAAATCACATATTTCTAGAAAAAAATCAGGGAAAAAGAATTATCGCGATCCATGAGACGGAGCCGTCGTCACCTCCTCTTCTTCATCGGGAGGCAAGATTTGGAGTCCGTTTGGGGCTCCGGAGAGGGGATCTTCGTTCTTCGTCATCACCAACCCTTCTCCATTGCCAATTCCATGATGCTCTCCACCGGGAGGGAGTAATTCCTTCGTAGGCTCGCTAGTCGGTGAGGAGTTGGATGAGATTCATCATGTAATCTAGTTAGTTTTGTTAGGGTTGATCCCTAGTATCCACTATGTTCTAAGATTGATGTTGCTATGACTTTGCCATGCTTAATGCTTGTCACTTTGGGCCCGGGTGCCATGATTTCAGATCTGAACTGTTTATGTTATCACCATTATATCCATGTTCTAGATCCGATCTTGCAAGTTATAGTCACCTAATGCGTGTTATGATCCGGCAACCCCGGAGTGACAATAGTCGGGACCACTCCCGGTGGTGACAGTAGTTTGAGGAGTTCATGTATTCACTGTGTGTGAATGCTTTGTTCCGGTTCTCTATTAAAAGCAGGCCTTAATATCCCTTATTTTCCAATTGGACCCCTCTGCCACGGGAGGGTAGGACAAAAGATGTCATGCAAGTTCTTTCCATAAGCACGTATGACTATTTACGGAATACATGCCTACATTATATTTATGAACTGGAGCTAGTGCCGTATCGCCCTAGGTTATGACTATCACATGATGAATATCATCCAGCAAATCATCGATCCAATGCCTATGAATTTATCCTATATTGTCCTTACTAATTTACTACTGCTAGCACTGTTACCCTTACTATTGCTGCTGTCACTACTATCAAAACTATCATACTAATTTGCTACTGATCACTTTGCTGCAGATAATTAATCTCCAGGTGTGGTTGAATTGACACATCGGCTGCTAATACTTGCAAATATTCTTTGGCTCCCCTTGTGTCGAATCTATTAATTTGGGTTGAATACTCTACCCTCGAAAACTATTGCGATCCCCTATACTTTTGGGTTATCAAGACCTTTTTCTGGCACCGTTTCCCGAGAGCATAGCTATATTTGTTGAGTCACTTGGGATTATTACCAATTTATTACTATGAAAAATCTGAAGGATGCTAAGACTAAGATTTATCCCTCTAAGACGAGGGGAGGTAAGGAACTGCCATCTAGCTCTGCTTTAGATTCACCTTCTGTTATAAGTAAACTTGCAACACCACCACATGTTATTAATCCTGACATGTTGCAAGTTGTTGATGATGCTACTTCTGCTATGAACGATACTTATAATGATGCTAGTACCTTGCTTGATGATAATGATGTGCCACTTGGTGACTTTCTTGATGAATAAATTGCTAAAGTAAGACAACATGATATTTTTGAAACTGATGATGAGCTTGAAACTGAAAATCTTGAAATACCTACTAGAACTAGCCCTCCTAGATATGAATTGCCTAAGGTACCGGAAGGCTATGTTGAATAAAGAGACAACTAGAGACATTCTTGCCTGTAAGGATAGAGATGATCTTGAGAAATTATTATGCAAGTATAAGGATAAATCTTTGAATGCTAGAATGAAATGTGATCCTAAATTTGCTACGTCACCTATCTTTATTGCTGATAAGGATTATGAATTCTTTGTCGACCCAGAGTTAATTACTTTGAATGAATCTGATCCTTTCCATGGTTATGAAACTAAAACTATAGTGGCACATCTCACTAAGTTGAATGACATAGCCACCCATCTTTACTCATGATGAGAAGACTCACTATTACTATATTCTCAAATTATTTCCATTCTCATTAAAGGGTGATGCTAAAGCTTGGTACAATACTCTTGCTCCTGGTTGTGTGCGTGGTCCCCGGGATATGATTTATTACTTCTCTAAAAATATTTCCCTGCTCATAAGAAACAAGCTGCCTTGCAGGAAATGTTTAACTTTGTGCAAATTGAAGAAGAGAGTCTCCCACAAGCTTGGGGGAGGATTTTCCAATTGCTTAATGCTTTGCTTGATCATCCTCTTAATAAAAATGAAATACTTGATATCTTCTATAATGGACTAACTGATGCTTCTAGGTATTTCCTGGATAGTTGTGCTGGTTGTGTGTTCAGGGAACAAACTATTGGGCAAGCTGAAGAATTATTGAATAACATATAGAAAAATTATGATGATTGGACTCTTCCGAACCACCGCCTAATCCCGCTCCGAAGAAGAGGGGTATATTATATCTCAATCCTGAAGATATGCAAGATGCAAAGAAATCCATGAAGGAAAAAGGTATTAAAGCTGAGGATGTCAAAAATTTACCTCCTATTGAAGAAATACATGGGCTTGACACACCACCACCACCTAAGGTGGTAGAGTTAAATTCTCTAATGAAATTTAATGATAATGATAATCCTCACAATATCCACCCTAGCCAATGCCTTTATGAGTTTGAAAACTAAATTAGAAAACAAGACCACTTCAATGCAAATGTTATGAAACAATTGAAATGCAATTCTGATATGATTGCTCGCTTAAGTGACTTGTTATTTAGAATCTCAAATCATGTTAGAGGTGTAGGAAAGAATGCTTCTATGGTTCAAACTCAGTTAGAACAAGTTGCTAAATCTCAAAGAGAGTTGCTAGATGAAATGAACAATAACATACATGACTTTTCTGTTAGAGTAGCAACTATAGGAGGTAAAATGACTCAGGAACCACTTTATCTTGAGGGACACCCAAAAAGAATTGAAAAAGACTCTCAAAGAGCTAACACTGATGCCTATAGTCCTTCTAAAAAGAAAAAGAAGAAGAAAAATGATAGGACTTTGCATGCATGCTTCTAGTGAACCTGAAGTAGAAAAACCTCCTGATAATGATAATGAAGTCTCTATCTCTGATGCTGAAACTTAACCTGGTAGTGAACACTCACCTTCTGATAATGAAAAAGATAATGACGAGGTTCATGAAAATACTCAATCAAATAATGAAGACCCAGACAATGATGTTGAGATAGAACCTGCAGTTGGTCTTGATAACTGATACGTCTCCATCGTATCTACTTTTCCAAACACTTTTGCCCTTGTTTTGGACTCTAACTTGCATGATTTGAATGGAACTAACCCGGACTGACGTTGTTTTCAGCAGAATTGCCATGGTGTTATTTATGTGCAGAAACAAAAGTTCTCGGAATGACCTGAAACTCCACGGAGATTATTTTTGGAAATAAGAAAAAATATTGGCAAAAGAATCAAGGCCAGGGGCCCCACACCCTGTCCACGAGGTTGGGGGGCGCGCCCCCTGCCTCGTGGGCCCCCTGGAGCTCCACCGACCTCAACTCCAACTCCATATATTCGTGTTCGGGGAGAAAAAAATCAGAAAGATTCATCGCGTTTTACGATACGGAGCCACCGCCAAGCCCTAAACTCTCTCGGGAGGGCTGATCTAGAGTCCGTTCGGGGCTCCGGAGAGGGGAATCCGTCGCCATCGCCATCATCAACCATCCTCCATCACCAATTTCATGATGCTCACCGCCATGCGTGAGTAATTCCATCGTAGGCTTGCTGGACGGTGATGGGTTGGATGAGATTTATCATGTAATCGAGTTAGTTTTGTTAGGGTTTGATCCCTAGTATCCACTATGTTCTGAGATTGATGTTGCTATGACTTTGCTATGCTTAATGCTTGTCACTAGGGCCCGAGTGCCATGATTTCAGATCTGAACGTATTATGTTTTCATGAATATATGTGAGTTCTTGATCCTATCTTGCAAGTCTATAGTCACCTACTATGTGTTATGATCCGGCAACCCCGAAGTGACAATAATCGGGACCACTCCCGGTGATGACCATAGTTTGAGGAGTTCATGTATTCACTATGTGTTAATGCTTTGTCCGGTACACTATTAAAAGGAGGCCTTAATATCCCTTAGTTTCCGTTAGGACCCCGCTGCGACCGGAGGGTAGGACAAAAGATTTCATGCAAGTTCTTTTCCATAAGCACGTATGACTATATTCGGAATACATGCCTACATTACATTGATGAATCGGAGCTAGTTCTGTTTCACCCTATGTTATGATTGTTACATGATGAACCGCATCCAGCATAATTCTCCATCACCGATCCAATGCCTACGAGCTTTTCACATATTGTTCTCCGCTTATTTACTTTTCCGTTGCTACTGTTACAATCACTACAAAACCCAAAAATATTACTTTGCTACCGTTACCGTTACTTCCATATTACTTTGCTACTAAACACTTTGCTGCAGATATTAAGTTATCCAGGTGTGGTTGAATTGACAACTCAACTGCTAATACTTGAGAATATTCTTTGGCTCCCCTTGTGTCGAATCAATAAATTTGGGTTGAATACTCTACCCTCGAAAACTATTGCGATCCCCTATACTTGTGGGTTATCAAGACTATTTTCTGGCGCCGTTGCCGGGGAGCATAGCTCTATTCTTTGAGTCACTTGGGATTTATATCTGCTGGTCATTATGAAGAACTTGAATGACGCGAAAACAAAAATTTGTCCCTCAACTACGAGGGGAGGTAAGGAACTGCCATCTAGCTCTGCACTTGATTCTCCTTCTGTTTTGAGTAAGCTTGCGACACCTAAACCTGCTTCTGCAATTAATTCTGATATGTCACACATTGTTGATGATGCCACTTCTGCTATGCATGATACTTATGATGAAACTACTTCTATGCTTGATACTACTGTGCCATTTGGTGAATTTCTTGATGAAGAACTTGCTAGGGCTAGAGAGAATGAAATTATTGAAACTGATAATATTGATGAAAGTGATGATGAAGATTCTCCCAATAAATATGAATTGCTTGTTGTGCCTGAGGGCTATGTTATGGATGAAGAAACTAAAAGAGACTTTCTTGCTTGCAACGATAGAAGTGATCTTAAGAAATTATTAGGTAAGCTTAAACAAAAAACTCTGAATGCTAGAATGAAATATGATCCTGCTTATGCTACTTCACCTATCTTTGTTACTGATAAGGATTATGAATTCTCTATTGATCCTGATGTAATTACTTTGGTTGAATCTGATCCTTTTTATGGCTATGAATCTGAAACTGTTGTGGCACATCTTACGAAATTAAATGATATAGCCACCCTGTTCACTAATGATGAGAGAACTCACTACTTTTACATCCTTAAAATATTTCTGTTCTCATTAAAGGGTGATGCTAAGATATGGTTTAATTCTCTTGATCCTGGTTGTGTGCGTAGTCCCCAGGATATGATTTATTACTTCTCTGCTAATTATTTCCCTGCTCATAAGAAACAAGCTGCCTTAAGGGATATATATAATATTGTGCCAATTGAAGAAGAGAGTCTCCCACAAGCTTGGGGGAGGCTTCTCCAATTACTTAATGCTTTGACTGATCATCCTCTTAAGAAAAATGAAATACTTGATATATTTTATAATGGACTAACCGATGCTTCCAGAGATTACCTGGATAGTTGTGCTGGTTCTGTTTTTAGGGAAAGAACACGAGATGAAGCTGAAATTCTATTGAATAATATGTTGACAAATGAAAATAATTGGACACTTCCTAAGTCAACTCCTGAGCCTATTCCTAAACCAACTCCGAAGAAAAGTGGTGTTCTATTTCTCAGTCCTGAAGATATGCAAGAGGCAAAGAAATGTATGAAAGAAAAGGGTATTAAAGCTGAAGATGTTAAGAATTTACCTCCTATTGAAGAAATACATGGTCTTAATTTACCGCCTGTTGAAGAAATGTATGATCTTAATCTATTGCCTATTGAAGAAACTCATGGTCTTGATAACCCGACATAGGTAGTAAAGGTAAATTCTCTCTATAGATTTGATGAAGGTGATATTCCTCACTATAAGTCTGCTAGACAATGCTTAGATGAGTTTGACAATTTTATTGTTAAACAAGAGAACTTCAATGCTTATTTTGGCAGAAAATTGAAACAAAATTCTTATATGCTTGAACACTTGGGTGATTATATGTCTAGAGTTAAAGGTGAACTTAAACTCATTAGTAACATGCTTCTATGGTTACCACTCAAGTAGAACAAGTACTTAAAGCTCAGAATGATTTGCTCAATGAATTAAATAGTAAGAATAATGATTATGCTGTTAGAGTGGCTACTAGAAGTGCTAGAATGACTCAGGAACCTTTGTATCCTGAAGGCCACCCTAAGAGAATTGAGCAAGATTCTAAGAGAAATAATGTAGATGCACCTAGTCCTTCTAGAAAAAGAAAAAGAAAAATGATAGGACTTTGCATGCTTCTAGTGAACCTATTGCTGAAACACCTGAGAATCCAAACGATATTTCTATCTCTGATGCTAAAACACAATCTGGTAATGAACATGAACCTAGTCAAAATGTTAATGATGATGTTCATGTCGATGCTCAACCTAGCAATGATAATGATGTAGAAATTGAACCTGCTATTGATCTTGATAACCCACAATCAAAGAATCAACGTTATGATAAGAGAGATTTTGTTGCTAGGATGCATGGTAAAGAAAGAGAACCATGGGTTCAGAAACCCATGCCTTTTCCTCCCAAACCATCCAAGAAAAAGGATGATGAGGATTTTGAGCGCTTTGCTAAAATGATTAGACCTATCTTCTTGCGTATGCGATTAACTGATATGCTCAAAATGAATCCTTATGCTAAGTACATGAAAGAAATTGTTACTAATAAAAGAAAGATACCGGAAGCTGAAATTTCCACCATGCTTGCTAATTATACTTTTAAGGGTGGAATACCAAAGAAACTAGGAGATCCAGGAGTACCAACTATACCATGCTCCATTAAAAGAAACTATGTTAAAACTGCTTTATGTGATCTTGGAGCCGATGTTAGTGTTATGCCTCTCTCTTTATATCGTAGACTTGATTTGAATAAGTTGACACCTACTGAAATATCTTTGCAAATGGCTGATAAATCGACTGCTATACCTATCGGCATTTGTGAGGATGTGCCTGTTGTGGTTGCAAACGTTACTATTTTAACAGACTTTGTTATTCTTGATATTCCCGAGGACGATAGTATGTCTATTATTCTTGGAAGACCTTTTTTGAATACTGCAGGGGCTGTTATTGATTGCAACAGAGGCAATGTCACTTTTCATGTTAATGGTAATGAGCATACGGTACACTTTCCGAGGAAACAACCTCAAGTCCACAGTATCAATTCTATTGGAAAAATTCCATGATTATTTTTGGAGGTTTTGAAATTCCTCTTCCTACTATCAAGAAGAAATATGACATTCTTATTATTAGGGATGTGCATATCCCCGTTGCGGTAACATAGTGTTATTCGAAATTTCTCCGGTTCCATGTTATTCGGAATGAGTTTGTTAACAAGACTTGATCAACCTTGTTAGTGGATTCCTTTTGATGAGCATGAGATGGATGAAGTTAGAAGGCACAACCTTCTGTACCCTCCTTTTACTTTCTGTTATTTAGTCGAAATAAGTAAAAATAGTATTTTCTGTCTGTTTTCTGAATTATCCGTGCAATAAAAAAATACCCCGAAAATAAAAGTTCTCTAAATGCCCTGAAATTGAAATATGATTTTTTCTGGAATATTTGAGAATATCTGGCACTGAGAACACATCAGGGGGAGCAAGTACCTGGCCACGAGGGTCCAGGGCGCGCCCCCTGCCTCGTGGGCCCACGGTGGTCCCCCTCCACTTATGCCAGCCACCACACACTTCTTCTTCCTCCCAAAAAATCACAATCCAGCTCAAGCACGAGTTCTAGCTCATTTTGCTGCGATTTTCGATCTCCTTGCTCAAAGCACCTCTCACAAAATTGCTTTGGGGGATTGTTCCTTTGTATGTGACTCCTCCATTGGTCCAATTAGTTTTTGTTCTAGTGCTTTATTCATTTTAAATTTCCGTTGCCTAGGTGACCATGTTCTTGAGCTTGCATGTCAAATTTATATGGTTCCAAGTAGTTCTAATGCATGATATAGGCTCTAGGCACTTGTAGGAGTAGTTGCTATCAATTTTGTTGAGCTTGAGTCACTTTTATTTGAAGTTACTAAAATTTTCAGAAATTTTGCAGAGTAAGAAATACGTTTAGGAAAATGTACCAAGGTGGTCCTTCAAGGAAGCAAGGACCCAGGCTTGCAATGCGTGATGCTGATGATGAACCACCGAGGGACGCCCCGGTGCGGCCTTGTGAATGGCCTTCAGAGGACTTCATGGATCGACCAGGAATTAAGGAAGAATTTAACGCATATTTTCCTAACGCCGATCTTGTGAGTTTCGAGGCAGAAAAGTGCTGTCAGTACCACTATCTCACTAGTTCCTTTGTGAGGAGGTTTGAATTTTCATCTTCACGCAATTCTCAAACTGTCCTGTTTGATCTTTATGAAAATTCTTATACTATGCACTTAGAGGATTTTACCACTGCTTGCAAACTTCCACAATGGGGTAGTACTAGTGAACCTCGCAAATCTGAATTTAGAGATTTTCTTGCTAGTATAACTGTGGGGGAATCTAGAGATATAGCACAAGCTACCATAGGGAGCATTCGTTTTCCTGCTATACAATATTTTGCTCTCTTCATAGGTAGGTGCATAAATGGTAAGGATGAAGCATGTCACATGTGTGTCCCTGACCTCAGTATTCTTAGGAGTGCTGTGTTAGGAGATAAATCTTATAATTTGGGAGCCATTGTTGCACGTAGGTTGCATCATAATAGATTTAATGGAGATTTCTTTGGTGGAAATTATGCAACCCGTATAGCTAATTTTCTTGGTATAACCATACATGAGGATGATATTGAGTTGCCTCCTGCTTACTTAGATTATGAGGCTATGGTTCATCATCATTTTGTTGAGAGGAATGATCAGTTCCTCCAGTACCGACTAATCTTTGACAGACGACGCACCTATCACGTCGCTCTCCCTGCTTCCACCTTCTTTGACTTTCAGGCAAAGGGGAGATATTACATAACCAGAGAGGAGGCAGACGAGTATAAGAGGAGGGCTGAGATAGCTCACCTCCAAGCTGCAGCCCACGATGCAATGACTGCTGCATCTCAGTATGACCCCAACTACAACTTTGGATATCCGCCAGGCCATCCGTGGCAATAGACCAACTTAGGCCAAAAGCCTAAGCTTGGGGGAGTACGTATTTCCCACCGACATTACATTCATGATCACACACTCATTGCTAGATGTCGGTGCTCATACTCTTTCATTGTAATACCCATGCTAGTTTATTTTCCTTTTTATGCTTTCTTATTGTGTGTTTTATAAACCTTAAGAAAACCAAAAAAAATTAGTAATAGCTTTTAGTTAGTTTACTTTCTTGCTGTAGTAGTAGTAATTAAAAAGAAAACCCAAAAATATTTCCTGTTCTTCTTTTGCTTGTTGGGAGCTTTCCCGTGTAAATAGTTTTATTTCTTTTCTTTTCTTTGGGGGCCGATAGGGGAAGACCATGATGAAATTGTTGAAGTGGCTCTTATATGCATTATTGTTGATTTAACCAAGAGCCCGTATTACCTTGTCTTCTCCTGTTTATTGAATGCTCACAGATTCCAGCTTAGTCCAATGCACGTGCACTATTATTATTATTCACATCGTTCGATCATGCAAGTGAAAGGCAATTATGACGATATATGATGAATTGATTGAGATGAGAAAAGCTGGTATGAACTCGACCTCTCTTGTTTTTGTAAATCTGATTAGTTCATTGTTCCTGATTTAGCCTATTATGAATAAACATGTTTGCAATGACAATTAGAGATTATAGTTGCTTATGCCATGCTTGATTAGCTATGAGTTATAATGGTTTACCTTGCGTGCCAACATGCTATTAAAATGGTTGTGATGTGGTATGATAGGGTGGTATCCTCCTTTGAATGATTCGGGTGACTTGACTTGGCACATGTTCACACATGTAGTTGAAACAAATCAACATAGCCTTCACGATATTTATGTTCATGGTGGATTATATCCTACTCATGCTTGCACTCAGTGTATATTAATTTTAATGCATGTTCATGACTATTGTCGCTCTGTAGTTGGTCGCTTCCCAATCTTTTTCTAGCCTTCACTTGTACTAAGCGGGAATACTGGTTGTGCATCCAATCCCTTAAACCCCAAAGTATGCCATATGAGTCCACTATACCTTCCTATATGCGGTATCTACCTGCCGTTCCAAGTAAATTTGTATGTTCCAAACTCTAAACCTTCAAATGAAATTTTTGTTGAGAAAATTTTGTGGACTAAAATTTCAGAACTTTGTTCATAGGAAAAAGATGAATATCTTTAGGAAGTTTGCTTCCAAGAAGAACTCCAAGGGAGTTATTGGGCATTCATATGACAGTGATCTCCATACCCGGAGATTGGCGGAAGTACGACCGTGCGAATGGCCGCATACCCCGTTCATGGAAGGGGATAGAATCCTTCAAGAGTTTGCACAAAATGCTGCTAATGCCGGCCTCACCGATTTCATCGCAACTGAATGTGAACAGTATCATCTCCTCACAAACACCTTTGTGCAAAGTTTCAATTTCCTTCCTAGGAATAATCCTCCTGAAGTGTAGTCTAATTTATATGATGAACCCCATCAGTTACCACTTACTGAATTTTGTGAAATATGCTTGCTGCCTTCTGATGGTGGTTTGGTAGAGCCTAGGCCTGCAGAATTTGAAGGCTTTTATCGTACCCTGACAGTGGGTGATGAGAGAGGGGTGTTGAGTATCGCCGCCGCTGGCTTGCATTTTCCTGTTGTCCACTATTTCACTCTTTTTATTGCAAAATGCTTGCTTGCTAGAGAGAGGTGGGTGCACTCAGTGCCCCAGACCTTGCTGCTTTACGTCGTGCACTTGAGGGCGACAACACTTATAGCTTGGGGGCTATTGTGGCACGTCACCTTCACATTAATAAATCCAAAGGTAAAATACATGGTGGTATTTACCCTACTCGTTTGGCGGCTCGCTTTAATGTTGAGATACGCCTACATGATTACCCTTTGCCCAAGGTTTACTTAGATAGCGCTGCTATGGAATACCACCAGTTTATTGCTACCGATTATCCTAACACCCCTATTCCGTATAACATAGTTTTTAGTGTGAGAACTCATCATATTATTCTATTTCCTGCACCTGCTTTGTTTGATCCTATTGCCAGGGGCGGATACAGGATACTGCCTGCAGATATCATCGCCTACTGGAACAACCAGGCTGCAGCAGAGGAGGAACCTCAACAGTGGGATCCATGGATGCCCGCTCCTCAACAGTTTGACTACTGACTGATTACCAAGTTAGGCCAAAAGCCTAAGCTTGCGGGAGTACGTATTCCCACCGACATTACATTTATGTTCACACTTTTCATTCCAGTGGTCGGTGTCCACACTTTTCCATTGTATCATCCATGTTAAATGTATTTTCTCGCTTTCTTTTTGTGTGTTTGATTTTTTTTTGAGTAAATAAAAAATATATTTCCTACTTCTCTTTTTGATTTTTCTTTCTAGAGTAGTTAGCTGTAGCATTAAAAAGAAAACCCAAAGAGATTTCCTTGTTCTTCTTTTGCTTGTTGGGAGCTTTCCCGTGTAAATAATTTTCTCGTTTTTGCTTATTCAAGAAAATCAAAAACTCCAAAAATATTTCAATGTGTTTCTCTGTTTTTTTTCGAGTCATACCGAGGAGAAGACCACGATGAAAATGTCGAGTGGCTCTCATATGCATAATTGTTTATCTAACAAAAATCCCACATTACCTTGTCTTCTCCAGTTGAATAAAATGTTTGCAGATTCCAGCTTAGTCCATGGCACTGTTGCAGTATTATTATTTTCATATCGTTCGGTCGTGCAAGTGAAAGGCAATAATGACGATATTTGATGAACTGGCCGTGGCCGAGAGAAAGGGGTATGAATTCGACTTGTTCTGTTTTTGTAAATATGTTTAACCTAGTATCCATGATTTAGCCCATTATGATCAAACATGTTTGCAATGACAACTAGAGATTATAGTTTCTCATGTCATGCATAAGTAGCTAGGGGTGGATAATGATTTATCTTCGATATCAACATTGTGTTAAAATGATTGTGATGTAGTATGATGATATGGTATCGTCCTCTGAATGTCGAGTGGCTTGACTTGGCACATGTTCATGCATGTAGTTGAATCAAAACCAACATAGCCTCTATGATATTTATGTTCATGGTGTTCATATCCTACACATGCTAGTGTCCAATGTTACTTATGCATAATGCATGTTCATGACCGTTGTTGCTCTCTAGCTGGCCGCTTCTCAACTAATCACTAGCCTTCGCCTGTACTAAGTGGGAATTATGCTTGTACATAAAAAACCTTGAACCCAAGTTATTCCAGATGAGTCCACCATACCTACCTATATGCGGTATTACCCTGCCGTCCTAAGTAAATTTGCATGTGCCACCTCTAAAAACTTCAAATAAATATCCTTTTTGTGTGCCTGGATCATTCATGGAACAATAGGAGGTGGTCGGTATCTTCCACACTAAGCGGGTTATTCTCAGGTTGAGTGTTTATACACTCACCATCGCACGAGAAAAGGGCGGTAACAGGGATTCCCACTCCCAAACTCAAAAATGCAAATAATTAAACAAAACTCCCCCGGGACTGTTGTTGGTATGGACGGCACCCATTGTTCCGGACAAGCCATGGAGTGTGATTGTTGGTGAAGGGGGAGTAAACCTTTAGTTTTATCGCTTGGGAACTGCCACTAGTGTGCTTAGCATGGAAGATATTGATAACTGATGGTCGTGAAGTAAACAAGAAGGGTGCATGTCTCAAAATATCATTTACCTCTGTTTTAAAAACTTGAGCTCTGGCACCTCTGCAAATCACTGCTTCCCTCTGCGAAGGGACTTTCTATTTACTTTTATGTTGTGTCATCACCCTCTAAAATACGCGCCAGAACCTGAGAGCACTGCTGTCATGCTGATACATTGTGTGTACCTAATGTTGGGTGCATCATGACTGGATCTTTTCTACCATGAATTACAATGTTTAGTCGCTGCTTGAACTTTGGAGGTGCTCTACATTTATGTTTTGCGGTCTCAGAAAGGGCTAGCGAGATACCACTATTGTCATATTATATCATGGTTGTTTTAATAATGTGTTGTTGTTTGAGATATCTTATTATTGCTCGCTAGCTGATTATGCCATTGATATGAGTTAACATAATTTTTAAGAGTTATTGTCGGCATGGTTAGTTATAATGTTGGCTGAAAACCTGGGTGTTGTTTAAGCTTATTTATGCAAACAAGAGCAAAAGAGTTCGTAAAAGTTTTTTATTTTCACTTTCAGTTTATCAGCTGAATTGCTTGAGGACAAGCAAAGGTTTAAGCTTGGGGGAGTTGAAACGTCTCCAATATATCTACTTTTCCTAACGCGTTTCCTCTTGTTTTGGACACTAATTTGCATGATTTGAATGAAACTAACCGCGGTCTGACGCTGTTTTCAGCAGAAATACCATGGTGTTGTTTTTGTGCAGAAATAAAAGTTCTCCAAATGGAACGAAAGTTTGCGAGGAATTTTTATACAATAAAAAGGAATTTCTGGAGCAAAGAACTACTGGAGGGGGGCACCTGGGTGGGCACGACCCACCAGGGCACGCCTGCCCCCCAGGTGCACCCAGGTGGGGATTGTCCCCACCTGATGGCTCCGCAGACCCTGAAGCCGACGCTATAAAATCACATATTTCCAGAAAAAAATCAGGGAAAAAGAACTATTTCGAGTCTAGATTTGGAGTCCGTTTGGGGCTCCGGAGAGGGGATCTTCGTTCTTCGTCATCACCAACCCTTCTCCATCGCCAATTCCATATGCTCTCCACCGGGAGTGAGTAATTCCTTCGTAGGCTCGTTGGTCGGTGAGGAGTTGGATGAGATTCATCATGTAATCTAGTTAGTTTTGTTAGGGTTGATCCCTAGTATCCACTATGTTCTGAGCTTGATGTTGCTATGACTTTTCCATGCTTAATGCTTGTCACTTTGGGCCCGGGTGCCATAATTTCAGATCTGAACCGTTTATGTTATCACCACTATATCCATGTTCTAGATCCGATCTTGCAAGTCATAGTCACCTACTACGTGTTATGATCCGGCAACCCCGGAGTGACAATAGTCGGGACCACTCCCGGTGATGACCGTAGTTTGAGGAGTTCATGTATTCACCGTGTGTTAATGCTTGGTTCCGATTCTCTATTAAAAGGAGGCCTTAATATCCCCCAATATGGACCCCGCTGCCACGGGAGGGTAGGACAAAAGATGTCATGCAAGTTCTTTCCATAAGCATGTATGACTATTTACGGAATACATGCCTACATTATATTTATGAACTGGAGCTAGTGCCGTATCGCCCTTGGTTATGACTGTCACATGATGAATATCATCCAGCAAATCATCGATCCAATGCCTACGAATTTATCCTATATTGTTCTTACTAAGTTACTATTGTTATCACTGTTACCGTTACTATTGCTGCTGTCACTACTATCAAAACTATCATACTACTTTGCTACTGATCACTTTGCTGCAGATAATTAATGTCCAGGTGTGGTTGAATTGACAACGGAGCTGCTAATAGTTGCAAATATTCTTTGGCTCCCCTTGTGTCTAATCTATAAATTTGGGTTGAATACTCTACCCTCGAAAACTGTTGCGATCCCTATACTTGTGGGTTATCAAGACCTTTTTCTGACGCCGTTGCCAGGGAGCATAGCTATATTTGTTGAGTCACTAGGGATTATTATCAATTTATCACTATGAAGAATCTGAAGGATGCTAAGACTAAGATTTATCCCTATATGACGAGGGGAGGTAAGGAACTGCCATCTAGCTCTGCTTTAGATTCACCTTCTGTTATAAGTAAACTTGCAACACCACCACATCCTATTATTCCTGATATGTTGCAAGTTGTTGATGTTGCTACTTCTGCTATGAATGATACTTATGATGATGCTAGTACCTTGCTTGACGATAATGATGTGCCACTTGGTGATTTTCTTGATGAACAATTTTCTAGAGTAAGACAACATGATATTATTGAAACTGATGATGAGCTTGAAACTGAAAATCTTGAAACACCTACTAGAACTAGCCCTCCTAGATATGAATTGCCTAAGGTACCGGAAGGCTATGTTATGAATGAAGAGACAACTAGAGACATTCTTGCTTATAAGGATAGAGATGATCTAGAGAAATTAGTATGCAAGTCTAAGGAGAATTCTTTGAATGGTAGAAGGAAATGTGATCCTAAGTTTGCTACGTCACCTATCTTTATTGATGATAAGGATTATGAATTCTCTATCGACCCAGAGTTAATTACTTTGGTTGAATTTGATCCTTTCCATGGTTATGAAACTGAAACTGTAGTGGAACATCTTACTAAGTTGAATGACATAGCCACCCATCTCTACTCATGATGAGAAGACTCTTTATTACTATATTCTCAAGTTATTTCCGTTCTCATTAAAGGGTGATGCTAAAGCCTGGTACAATACTCTTGCTCCTGGTTGTGTGCATAGTCCCTAGGATATGATTTGTTACTTCTCTAAAAAATATTTCCCTGCTCATAAGAAACAAGCTGCCTTGCAGAAAATATTTAACTTTATGCAGATTGAAGAAGAGAGTCTCCCACAAGCTTGGGGGAGGCTTTGCCAATTGCTTAATGCTTTGCCTGATCATCCTCTTAAGAAAAGTGAAATACTTGATATCTTCTATAATGGACTAACCGATGCTACTAGGGATTTCCTAGATTGGTTGTGTTTTCAGGGAACGAACTATTGGGCAAGCTGAATGATTATTGAATAACATATTGAAAATTATGATGATTGGACTCTTCCTGAACCACCGCCTAATCCCACTCCAAAGAAGAGGGGTATATTATATCTCAGTCCTAAAGATATGCAAGAGGCAAATAAATCCATGAAGGAAAATGGTATTAAAGCTGAGGATGTTAAAAATTTACCTCCTATTGAAGAAATACATGGGCTTGACACACCACCACCACCTAAGGTGGTAGAGGTAAATTCTCTAACGAAATTTAATGATAATGATAATCCTCACAATATGCACCCTAGCCAATGCCTTTATGAGTTTGAAAACTACATTAGAAAACAAGATCACTTCAATGCAAATGTTATGAAACAATTGAAATACAATTCTGATATGATTGCTCGCTTAAGTGACTTGTTATTTAGAATCTCAAATGATGTTAGAGGTGTAGGAAAGAATGCTTCTATGGTTCAAACTCAGTTAGAACAAGTTGCTAAATCTCAAAGAGAGTTGCTAGATGAAATGAACAATAACATACATGACTTTGTTGTTAGAGTAGCAACTAGAGGAGGTAAAATGACTCAGGAACCCCAGACTGCCGTTGTATTCAGCAGAACTACCATGGTGTTGTTTTTGTGCAGAAATAAAAGTTCTCGGAATGGAACGGAACTTTGCAAGGAATTTCTATACAATAAAAAGGAATTTCTGGAGCCAAGAACCGCCGGAGGGGGGCACCTGGGTGGGCACAACCCACCAGGGCGCGCCTGCCCCCAAGTGCGCCCAGGTGGGTTGTCCCCACGTGGTGGCCCCGCAGATCCTGAAACCGACGCTATAAAATCACATATTTCCATAAAAAATTAGGGAAAAAGAACTATTTCGATCCACGAGATGGAGCCGCCGTCACCTCCCGTTCTTCATCGGGAGGCCAGATCTGGAGTCCGTTTGGGGCTCCGGAGGGGGGATTTTCGTTCTTCATCATCACGAACCCTTCTCCATCGCCAACTCCATGATGCTCCCCACAGGGAGTGAGTAATTCCTTCGTAGGCTCGCTGCTCGGTGAGGAGTTGGATGAGATTCATCATTTAATCTAGTTAGTTTTGTTAGGGCTTGATCCCTAGTATCCACTATGTTCTGAGATTGATGTTGCTATGACTTTGCCATGCTTAATGCTTGTCACTTTGGGCCCGGGTGCCATGATTTCAGGTATGAAACGTTTATGTTATCACCATTATATCCATGTTCTAGATCCGATCTTGCAAGTTATAGTCACCTACTACGTGTTATGATCCGGCAACCCAGGAGTGACAATAGTCGGGACCACTCCTGGTGATGACCGTAGTTATAAGAGTTTGTGTATGCACCGTGTGTTAATGCTTTCTTCCGGTTCTCTATTAAAAGGAGGCCTTAATATCCCTTAGTTTCCAATTGGACCCCGCTGCCACGGGAGGGTAGGCCAAAAGATGTCATGCAAGTTCTTTCCATAAGAACGTATGACTATTTACGGAATACATGCCTACATTATATTTATGAACTGGAGCTAGTGCCGTATCGCCCTAGGTTATGACTGCCACATGATGACTATCATCCAGCAAATCATCGATCCAATGCCTACGAATTTATCCTATATTGTTCTTACTAAGTTACTACTGCTATCACTGTTACCGTTAATATTGCTGCTGTCAGTACTATCAAAATTATCATACTACTTTGTTACTGATCACTTTGCTGCAGATAATTAATCTCCAGGTGTGGTTGAATTGAAAACTCAGCTACTAATACTTGCAAATATTCTTGGCTCCCCTTGTGTCGAATCTATAAATTTGGGGTTAATACTCTACCCTCGAAAACTGTTGCGATCCCTATACTTGTGGGTTATTAAGACCTTTTTCTGGCGCTGTTGCCGGGGAGCATAGCTATATTTGTTGAGTCACTTGGGATTATTATCAATTTATCACTATAAAGAATCTGAAGGCTGCTAAGACTAAGATTTATCCCTCTAAGACGAGGGGAGGTAAGGAACTGCCATCTAGCTCTGCTTTAGATTCACCTTTTGTTATAAGTAAACTTGCAACAACACCACATCCTATTAATCCTGATATGTTGCAAGTTGTTGTTGATGCTACTTCTACTATGAATGATACTTATGATGATGCTAGTACCTTGCTTGATGATAATGATGTGCCACTTGGTGATTTTCTTGATGAACAAATTGCTAGAGTAAGACAACATGATATTGTTGAAGCTGATGATGAGCTTGAAACTGGAAATCTTGAAATACCTACTAGAACTAGCCCTCCTAGATATGAATTTCCTAAGGTACCGGAAGGCTATGTTATGAATGGAGAGACAACTAGAGACATTCTTGCTTGTAAGGATAGAGATGATCTAGAGAAATTATTATGCAAGTATAAGGAGAAATCTTTGAATTTTAGAATGAAATGTGATCCTAAGTTTGCTACATCACCTATCTTTATTGATGATAAGGATTATGAATTCTCTGTCGAGCCAGAGTTAATTACTTTGGTTGAATCTGATCCTTTCCATGGTTATGAAACTGAAACTGTAGTGGCACATCTTACTAAGTTGAATGACATAGCCACCCATCTTTACTCATGATGAGAAGACTCACTATTACTATATTCTCAAATTATTTCCATTCTCATTAAAGGGCGATGCTAAAGCTTGGTACAATACTCTTGCTCCTGGTTGTGTGAGTAGTCCCTAGGATATGATTTATTACTTCTCTAAAAAATATTTCCCTGCTCATAAGAAACAAGCTGCCTTGCAGGAAATATTTAACTTTGTGCAAATTGAAGAAGAGAGTCTCCCACAAGCTTGGGGGAGGCTTTGCCAATTGCTTAATGCTTTGCTTGATCATCCTCTTAAGAAAAATGAAATACTTGATATCTTCTATAATGGACTAACCAATGCTACTAGGGATTTCCTAGATAGTTGTGCTGGTTGTGTTTTCAGGGAACGAACTATTGGCCAAGCTGAATAATTATTGAATAACATATTGAAAAATTATTATGATTGGAATCTTCCTGAACCACCGCCTAATTCCACTCCGAAGAAGAGGGGTATATTATATCTCAGTCCTGAAGATATGCAAGAGGCAAAGAAATCCATGAAGGAAAAAGGTATTAAAGTTGAGGATGTCAAAAATTTACCTCCTATTGAAGAAATACATGGGCTTGACACACCACCACCACCCAAGGTGGTAGAGGTAAATTCTCTAACGAAATTTAATTATAATGATAATCCTCACAATATGCACCCTAGCCAATGCCTTTATGAGTTTGAAAACTACATTAGAAACCAAGATCACTTCAATGCAAATGTTATGAAACAATTGAAATACAATTCTAATATGATTGCTCGCTTAAGTGACTTGTTATTTAGAATCTCAAATGATGTTAGAGGTGTAGGAAAGAATGCTTCTTTGGTTCAAACTCAGTTAGAACAAGTTGCTAAATCTCAAAGAGAGTTGCTAGATGAAATGAACAATAACATACATGACTTTGCTGTTAGAGTAGCAACTAGAGGAGGTAAAATGACTCAAGAACCCCGGACTACCGTTGTTTTCAGTAGAACTAGCATGGTGTTATTTTTGTGCGGAAATAAAAGTTCTCGGAATGGAACGAAACTTTGCGAGGAATTTTTATACAATAAAAAGGAATTTCTGGAGCCAAGAACCGCCGGAGGGGGGCACCTGGGTGGGCACAACCCACCACGGCGCGCCTGCCCCCTAGGCACGCCCAAGTGGGTTGTTCCCACCTGGTGGCCCCGCAGATCCTGAAACCGACGCTATAAAATCACATATTTCCAGAAAAAATCAGGGAAAAAGAATTATTTTGATCCACGAGATGAAGCCGCCGTCACCTCCCGTTCTTCATCGGGAGGCCAGATCTGGAGTCCGTTTGGGGCTCCGGAGAGGGGGATCTTCATTCTTCGTCATCACGAACCCGTCTCCATCGCCAATTCCACGATGCTCCCCACCGGGAGTGAGTAATTCCTTCGTAGGCTCGCTGGTCAGTGAGGAGTGGGATGAGATTCATCATGTAATCTAGTTAGTTTTGTTAGGGCTTGATCCCTAGTATCCACTATGTTTTGAGATTGATGTTGCCATGACTTTGCCATGTTTAATGCTTGTCACTTTGGGCCCGGGTGCCATGATTTCAGATCTGAACTGTTTATGTTATCACCATTATATCCATGTTCTAGATCCGATCTAGCAAGTTATAGTCACCTACTACGTGTTATGGTCCGGCAACCCAGGAGTGACAATAGTCGGGACCACTCCTGATGATGACCGTAGTTTGAGGAGTTCATGTATTCACAGTGTGTTAATGCTTTGTTCCGGTTCTCTATTAAAAGGAGGCCTTAATATCCCTTAGTTTCCAATTGGACCCCGCTGCCACGGGAGGGTAGGACAAAAGATGTCATGTAAGTTCTTTCGATAAGCACGTATGACTATTTACGAAATACATTTCTACATTATATTTATGAACTGGAGCTAGTGCCGTATCGCCCTAGGTTATGACTGTCACATGATGAATATCATCCAGCAAATCATCGATCCAATGCCTACGAATTTATCCTATATTGTTCTTACTAAGTTACTACTGCTATCACTGTTAACGTTACTGTTGATGCTGTCACTACTATCAAAACTATCATACTACTATGCTACTGATCACTTTGCTGCAGATAATTAATCTCCAGGTGTGGTTGAATTGATAACTCGGCTGCTAATACTTGCAAATATTCTTTGGCTACCCTTGTGTCGAATCTGTAAATTTGGGTTGAATACTATACCCTCGAAAACTGTTGCGATCCCCTATACTTGTGGGTTATCAGCTATCTTGCCGGTGCCTTCCATTATTGCCGCGGAGGCCTGGCTTGCCGGGCTTTTCAAAACTATGGAAGGGAACTGGCCCCTTGTCGACCTCTTTCCGTCAAATGCCACTACAACCTTCCTAACCGAAGCAATATTCAGGTCAAGGGATGGGAGCACAAATGTTTCGAAGGTGACAAGGTTT
The DNA here is from genome assembly GCF_018294505.1 of Triticum aestivum. NCBI lineage: Eukaryota > Viridiplantae > Streptophyta > Magnoliopsida > Poales > Poaceae > Triticum > Triticum aestivum. The sequence goes on along the minus strand of NC_057802.1, from coordinate 228,448,407 downwards.
CTTTATGCACAAGTTTTCTTCTCACAAAGACATGTATGGATAAAAAGAGAACTTATCTGTTTGGCCCGTAGAGGATCGATATGTAAGCTTGCTTTCCATCTCTTCTTCCCAGGATCGGATCTGCGGCAAGAGTCATGGAGTTAGTGCAGGGGAAAACATAGCATCATATGACCTCAAATATATGACCATGACATGCTTATGCTAAGCTAGTCATGCATGCATGTTGTTTTTAGGGTGCCAGCACTTCGTTTATTTATCTCTTGCTCCGGGTCTGCGCCTGGCTTTGTACAAAGGGTTACATGAAACATCAGCAAGGCTTGTACAAAAGGGTGGCTGCCTGGGCAGGGCCCAGCAGCTGCGCCTTACGGGTAGAACTTGCAAAGATGCTCAATATTCCACGAGTTTTGCATTTTGATGCCATGTTCAGTCTCCAAACGGACGGCGCCAGGTCTGGTGACTCGTACCACCCGGTAAGGACCTTCCCACTTTGGCGTCAACTTGTTGGAACCCTTGGTGGACTGAACACGCTTAAGGACAATGTCGCCTTCCTCAAGGCTCCGGGCATGGACCCTGCGGCTGTGATAGCGGCGCAGGGCTTGCTGGTAGCTGATACTTCTCCAATGCATCTATAATTTTTGATTGTCCCATGCTATTATATTATCTATCTTGGATGTTTTATATGCATTCATATACTATTTTATATGATTTTTGGGACTAACCAATTAACCTAGAGCCCAGTGCCAGTTCTGTTTTTCCTTGTTTTTGAGTTCTACAGAAAAGGAATATCAAGGAGTCCAGTTGAGCTGAAAATTCCCGACGATTTTTTATGGACCAAAAGAAGCCCCTGAAGCAAAAGAGTTGGGCCAGAAGAGTCCCGAGCCAACCACAAGGTTGGAGGGCGCGCCCTA
>NC_057802.1:228426696-228447281 GCF_018294505.1 Triticum aestivum | reverse complement strand
CGCGTCCTCCGACCTTGTCGTTGACTCGTGGACCCCCCTGACTTGAAACCGACGCCAAAAATTCCTATAAATACAGAAACCCCCAGAAATAAACCTAGATCGGGAGTTCCGCCGCCACAAGCCTCTGTAGCCACCAGAAACCAATCGGTACCCTGTTCCGGCACCCTGCCGGAGGGGGAAATCATCACCGGTGGCCATCTTCATCATCCCGGTGGTCTCCATGACGAGAAGGGAGTAGTTCACCCTCGGGGCTGAGGGTATGTACAAGTAGCTATGTGTCTGGTCTCTCTCTCTCTCTCTCTCTCTCTCTCGTGTTCTTGATTTGGCATAATCTTGATGTACCGCGAGCTTTGCTATTATAGTTGGATCTTATGATGTTTCTCCCCCTCTACCTTCTTGTAATGGGTTGAGTTTTCCCTTTGAAGCTATCTTATCGGATTGAGTCTTTAAGGATTTGAGAACACTTGATGTATGTCTTGCATGTGCTTATCTGTGGTGACAATGGGATATTCACGTGATGTACTTGACGTATGTTTTGGTGATCAACTTGCGGGTTCTGTGACCTTGTGAACTTATGCATAGGGGTTGGCACACGTTTTCATCTTGACTCTCCGGTAGAAACTATGGGGCACTCTTTGAAGTTCTTTGTGTTGGTTTGAATAGATGAATCTGAGATTGTGGGATGCATATCATATAATCAAACTCGCGGATACTTGTGGTGAAATTGGAGTATCTAGGTGACATTAGGGTTTTGGTTGATGTGTGTCTTAAGGTGATATTTTAATACGAACTCTAGGGCTGTTTGTGACACTTATAGGAATAGCCCAATAGATCGATCAAAAAGAATAACTTTGAGGTGGTTTCGTACCCTACAATAATCTCTTCATTTGTTCTCCACTATTAGTGACTTTGGAGTGACTATTTGTTGCACGTTGAGGGATTGCTATATGATCTAATTATGTTATCATTGTTGAGAGAACTTGCACTAGTGAAAGTATGAATCCTAGGCCTTGTTTCCTAGCATTGCAATACCGTTTTCGCTCACTTTTACCGTTAGTTACCTTGCTTTTTTTATATTTTCAGATAAAAAAACCTATATCTACCATCCATATTGCACTTGTGTCACCATGTCTTCGCCGAACTAGTGCACCTATACAATTTACCATTGTACTGGGTGTGTTGGGGACACAAGAGACTCTTTTTTATTTGGTTGCAGGGTTGTTTGGGAGAGACCATCTTCATCCTACGCCTCCCATGGATTGATAAACCTTAGGTCATCCACATGAGGGAAATTTGCTACTGTCCTACAAAACTCTGCGCTTGGAGGCGCAACAAGAGTCTACAAGAAGAAGGTTGCGTAGTAGACATCAAGCTCTTTTCTGGCGCCGTTGCCGGGAGGTTAGTCCTTGAAGGTATTTCTTTATATCTTGCAATCGAATCTTTTAGTTTCTTGTTTTATCACTAGTTTAGTTTATAAAAGAAAATTAGAAAAAAATGGAATTAAGGTTGCCTCATATGCTTCATCTTTTTAATGTCTTTTGTGAAAATAAGGATTCCGATAATTGTGCTCAATTGCTAGAGGAAGAATGCAATAAAATGTTTAACATACAATCTTTGAATGATGATCATGATTGCAATGTTGTTAGTATGAATTCCTTGAATATGCATGATGCTAATGATATGCAAAGCCACAAGCTTGGGGATGCTATGTTTGATGAAGATGATATTTTTAGTCCCCCAAGTTTTGATGTGCAAATTTATTATGATGAAAGCATGCCTCCTATTTATGATGATTGCAATATTTATGAAAGTGGGTTTGGAAGAGTGTCAACTTTAGATAATAATTATCCCACTATTTTGGAGGGCGTTGAATCTTATAATTGTCGGATTACGGGTTCCGTAGACCCTTGAGAGGTTCAAACTCTGGGGTGCGCACGAATAACTCTCTCTCCCCAACCTGCCTACCCAACGATTCCACGGCCTAGCTCAATGAACCCAAAGAACAAGAGACACATGGGTTTATACTGGTTCGGGCCACCTTGCGGTGTAATACCCTACTCCAGTGTGTGGTGGATTGCCTCGAGGGGCTAAGGATGAACTAGTACAGTGGATGAACAGCCTCAGGAGGTGGGGTGTTCTCAAGCTCGATGAGCTGGTGACATGGCCTTGGTGGAATGGCTCCGATCCAAGATCCGATCCCCGATCCAAGATTCGATCCCCCTATATGGTGGTGGCTAAGTCCTATTTATAGAGGCCCTGGTCCTCTTCCCAAATGTAGGCGGGAAGGGATCCCACAATGGCCAAATTTGAAGGGAGACAACTAGTACAAGCTATCCTGACAAAAGTAGTCTTCGCTTGCCAAAGGCTCTGGTGGTGACGCTGCTGTGGGCTCCGTGATGACCTCCGTCCTGCCGTCCTGCTGGTCTCGGTCTTGTTGCACCGATAAGGAAAGCTTTGCTTGATTCCTCGGGACTCCTCGCCTATGCTTGCCTACTTGGCACCAAAGAGGAAACTGGTACACTGCGCCCGCTGGAGCCCGCTTGGCCTTGGTCGTCATGGTTCACATCATGTGAACCTCGCGAGGTGCCCCTTGCATAGATATCTCCACTCCTCGGGAGCTAGCCTAGTGAGACTGCCCCCAGGGAAGTCTTGGTGTCGTCCGCCTCACGAGGCTTGGCCCCTCGCGAGGGTCTTGAGCTGTTGCTGCTGAAGTTAGGCCGTACCGGACCGTTGATGGAGCCAAGCCATGGGCCGCAGGCAGGCAAGTCTGGGTACCCCCGTTCCCAGGATGCCGACAGTAGCCCCCGGGCCCAAGGCGCGCTCGAGCTTGGCTGCGAGGCGAAGCCAAAGGGCAAGTGCAGAGCGCCGCAGGCCCCAACCGCCTGCGGCCTCGGTCGACACGTGGCGATTAGTGGTACGTGAGCGCCTCCACTCCCCCACGTAGCCTTGTTATCCGCCAGACTAGGCGGCCACCGTTGTCAACACAGCTCCACCTTCATTGCTGGCAGCGCGCTCCCACAGCTCATTCGTCTTCCAGAAAGCAGCGGTTTCCTTCCCTGGCCTGACCTTGCACCAATCCTCCCTGTCACCATGGCGCCGAGCCAGAAGAAGAAGGGAAAGGGGAAAACCCGCACCTTAGCCCAAGCGCCACCGGTCTTCGAGCCCGCCATTGAGCGGTCGGTGGTGGTCAACCAGGAAGGGCTGGACAAGGTTCGCCCAACGCTCGCCGCCAGTTCCAATGAATGGAAGGCGATGGTGGCTTGGCCTGCTTCCCGCGCCGCGGTTGATAGGACGGCCACTGAGATCCCCATCCATCTTCACGCCTTTTGGGCTGGCCTAATTCCCCCCTTCTCTGATTTCTTCAACACCGTGGTCTCGCATTATCAAGTCAATGCGTTGCACCTGGATCTCCAGTCCATCATCCTCCTCGCTGTCTTCGCCTTTGTTCGGGAGGCCATGGTGGGCATTGCCCCTTTCGTGGCTTTGCTTCGCCATTTCTTCTCGCTCCATCTGACTAGCGCCCGCCAGTGCTCGGGGTGCGTGACCTTCTAGGCCGTGGCGACGACGGCTGGCTCGGGGATCGACTTTGAGCTCTCACCAGTTGTGGATGGATTTCGGAAGCGGTGGGTGTTCGTTGATGTTGGCGTGCTCAGCCCTCTGCTCTTGCTCCCATGGGTACCGGCCGTCCCGACCTCCGGCTGGGGGCATGCGAAGCTCGCCGACCGGCAGCTCACCCATATCTGGTGTCGACTGGCTAGGCTGAAGGACCTTGGGGTGATGGCGCCTATGGTGGTGAAGGAGTTCATCCGGTGCCGCATTGCTCCGCTCCAGCATCACTCCCGACAGATGTGGACCTTCTTCGGCAGCAGCGACCCCATAAGGCTTCACATGCCCGCGCTTCCTCCCGAGGCGCTACGGACGGTGCTTGAGCTCTTGACGGGCAACCCGGTGCCAGCCAATCTGCTGGAAGAGGGTTGCCTCTTGTACTGCTGCTCGAACAAGGTGGAGTTCGCGAGGCAGATGCCCCCTTTCGACGAATGGGGACTGCGCCCGGTTGGCCTTGAAGGGCCCCGCGAGGGCCCCGTTCTTGTGGTTCCTTTGCCTGCCGTCGCTTCGGTGCTCACCCCAGAAGCGGGTGTAGGGCGGGCAAGCACCGCCGAACGCCAGCGAAGTGGCTGCTGAGGAAGCGACGTTGGTCGTGGCTCCCGCGGTGACTGCTCCTGGGGCTCGGACGAGCTGTCCCATGACGGCGACCAGAGGGCCGACGCGGTCCGAGGCTCCTGGGGTGGAAGCCCCAGAGGCTTGAGCGAGCTGTCCTGAGGCGGAGGCTGAGGGGACGACACATCCTGACGCTCCCGAGGTCGTCCCCTTAGGAGCCCCGCCGGCTGCCCCAGGCGATGGCGGTCGCGCCCAGGGCTTCGACCAGCTTCGCCTGAACTTTGGAGCACTCCACAAGAGGAAGGGGTCTCCAAGCTGCAATGGTGACACCTACCGGCTGTTGAGGCAGAGGAAGTACATAGCCATAGACGAGTAAGTGCCTCATCTGCGTGATTTCTTGAGTGCTGCATCCCGTCTTGACCACAACTCTTCAGGGCCCATTCGGCTGGAGTGGCGAAATCTCCTGAGAAGCGACCTCCGCCCATTCCGGGCTGACCACTGGCCTTGAGCATCCCTGCCCGGACTGCTGCACGTGGCACGAGGCCTGTTGAGGAAGCGAACGTGCCGACCGGGTGTCTTGACCCTGCGTTCTTGTAGTCCCTCCTTCACGGTCCTGTCTGGGGTGCTGGAGGCGTGCCGAGGGCTCCTCCATTGGTCATCGCCCGCAGCTGGGCTACCTCAGCCCTAGCCTCATCCTCAAGCTACGAGGCCTCGCCCCTGCAGTGCCTCTGCCGAGGCCCGAAAGGCGGCGGGGAAGGCGCCGGCCTCCAGCCCCCTGCTAGGAGCAGGCAAGCCACCTCAAGCTTCCCCGACGATTCCCGGCATGGAGGACGGACCCAGCCGCGTGTTTGAGCTTGCGCGCGGGCGCGGCGCTGTCCACTACGAGCTCTTCCGGGAGGCGATGGGTGCACTGAGCCGGCCCGGGGAAGAGCTTGTCGATGTTAACGCCTGCCTTAAGACAGAGGGCCTCCGGCTGGCGGACGAATGGCGTCAATTGAAGGTGGCCATCAACCTCGGGCATCTTCAGCACGAGCGCGCAAGTGCGAAGACCGAGGCGTCCCTTGCGACCTCACGCGAGGCTAGCGCCCGGGCCTTGGAGGAGGCCAGGGAGGCTGATTGCCGCCGCGAGGTCGCCGAGGAGCGCGAACGGGAGCTCCAGGCCTTGAATGGCACCCTTGAGCTGCAGGTCGAGGCGTGCAGGGCCGTCTTGGCGTCAATGAGGGAGGCGCCTCCCGAAGAGAAGGAGATCTTGAAGCGTGAGGAGGCGCTGATGTTGGAGGCCTCGAAGCGCAGCCTCGAGCTTGAGCGGCTGGAGACGAGGGAGCGCCACGTGGCCATGGCTGAGGATGCCATCAACGCACGCGAAGCCAAGATCCAGGAGGAGGTTGACCAGAGGGCGGCAAAGGTTCGTGCAGATCATGCCAATGAGTATGACCTGAAGTCGAAGTTCCTGGAGGCCGAAGCCGAGGGCAGGACTATCGGCCTCAGGACAAGGCTGAACGAGGTGGAACAGCGCGATAGGGCTACTACAGCTGCCGAGACCTCTGCCCAAGCTGACCTGGCCTCCACGCGTGCTAACTTGCTCTCGCTCCAATAGCAGATTGATGACGCCGCGTCCCTCGCGAAGCAGAACAGGGAGGAGGTGTGTCGTCGGCAGACGCTGCAGCGCGAGCATGCCCCCATACTCCAGGCCCTCAGGGTGAGGGCCAACCGAGCACTGGGCGTCATCTGCGAGGAGAGCGTCCCTCATACCCGCGTGGAAAACTACACCAGCCACCTCCGCTTATTTACCGAAGTCGTGACGCGGCTGGAGGACCAGGCTACGAGGGCTGCTTGTCGAGGAGAGGAGTCGAGGCCTCCTTGGGCGCGCATTCTCACGCGTCTTCAGTCATGTTCGGAACCTCGACCCCCACTTCGACTTTGACGCCGCCATTGCCCTAGTTCCCGGGGCTATCCGAGATAACCTGTCGCACTGGGTGGACAACCATGTGGACGCTTTGGTCAGGGCGTTCTGCATCGAGGGTGACGCAGTGGTGGTCGGGGCGGACGAAGATGGCGCGGTCAACGACGGCGAAGACAACGCTAGGGGCAGCGCTACAGTGTGTACGAGAGCGACCAGGACGACCCTGTGAGCAGCACGTCCAGTTAAGCGCGCATTCCTCCGCCTGAACCTGCACGCAAAGATTTGGACACGGCCCCGCAGGGCGTGAGGGCATTTTGGAGGGGGAGCCCCTCGTGTATGTAAATTAATGTTCTATCTTTTAGGCCGGACCTGAAACGCGCTTTTGCGAGCTTGTGAGCCCCTGAGCAGGGTTGTCGCTGTGACTTACCTCGATCCCAGCAGGCCTTGAGTGGGTTTTGAGGTTGGTGATGTGCCTTTCTCCTGAGGGGAGCCCTTTAGGGGCTCACGAGGTTTTAGATCTCCCGAGGAGCCTGCTGATCCGCCCGAGAGAGCCTCACGAGGAGCGAATGCCAGACTATGGCAGGGTGTGCGCGTGGTCGTCCTGCGGTGATTGTACTCTTGATCCTGGGGGGGGGGGGTTGTCGCCACCCAGGCTTTCCCGAGCGCGGTCGACGTGCGCATACCATGCCCAGCCCCGCTCGCGAGGCGCTCGCAAGGGGAGGGGTAGCAGGCGTGAGCCTCGAAATAAAGCATGCAACCAAAACGCAAGAAATGAACACGAACAAGAAAAGACTCCCCCATGCTTGACAACAAAAAAGACTTCAAGTTCAGTCCAAAAGGGAGGAGAATCGAGTTACAGAAAAAGGGATGAAAGAAATGGCCGCATCCGGCACCTAGCTAGTCTTCTTATCTTCCCACCAGCGCGGAGCTAAGTGCTTTCACTAGCTGTGAGCATAGTCATTGGGGGGGCAGTGTCGACGGCCAGCACGGAGCATGGTGCTTCCACTAGGACGTGGGCGGGAGCCCCTGAGGCCCGAGGGCGGCACTCCAGAGACTCCGGGTCGTGTACAGCCCCACTCATTATTACGTGAGAGTGTCACAAGCGGAGACCTTCACAGGCGTGAGCCTTGGGCCCCGCCCTGCGCCACCCCGACCTCCGTTGGGGCGTCCGGAAACCAGGACGAGACCAAGGGGCAAGGGGGATGCTAGCGGCGCCCTCGGCGACCACGGGCTCTCTGCCGGGGGGAAGGGCTCACCGGCGCCTCCCCCGGCAGAGGACATACCTCCGTGCGGCGTGGGAGAGGCCCTGGCTCCGGGCCCCTCCCTCGCAGCCCCCAATGCACCGCTCCCGCCGGGGGCGGGGCCACGGCCCTGGGGTCTCCGACTGCTGCCGTGGTCTGGTTCACTTGCAGCCCATGGTTAGCGTAAGTTTGCTCCCGAGATATTGGCTGTACCCCGCTGTCGTCATCGCTGGAGGTGTCGGCGAAGCCCCCGGGCGACTCATGGAAGACTCCCACCTCGGGCGTTCCGCCCACCCATCCTCAGGGAACGAGTTGGAGCCTTCTCCCGATATGTACTCCATGTTCATCATGTGGGTCACGTAGGCATCCTCAGTTGCCCTGCCGGAGCCATCACCTGGGTGCCCCGCACCTTGAGCCACTAGCCGCGGTGCCTAGCCCTGGGGGCCGCTGGGTGCCATCCCAGCGCAGCCTCGCGGTGGACCGCCAGCGCTTGTCCCTCTCGGTGGCGGTGCTGTTGTGGCACGTCGGGCTGCGCCGTGGTCTATGTTGGTGTTGTCGGGTCCCCTAGCGCTCCAGGGGGCGCGCGAGCTCGCCGGGGCCTCGCCTGTGCTTCCGCTACAACATGAGGCATGGGCAAGGAGTAGAAGGGCACCGTACCTCTGCAGGCAGCGTCCAGCAGTTCGGCGACATGCTCCAGCAGCGCATCACGGCTGCTCTCTGCCAACCTGCATTGCAACGGCTCCCGTGCCACGATGAGTGCGGCTCGCATGTTCGCCTGCTCCCGTCGGGTGTGCGGCGCCGTTGCCGCGGCGTAACCTGAAGATCGCGTGGTGGCGCGCATGCACCGCGACGCGAGGGCGGAGGATGCCGGTCCGCGTCGCCCGTGTCCGGCGGTGTTAGGCGGCGCACGGGCCGCCTCGAGTGTGGAGTTGAGGTCTTCTTGAGCGGACGGCGCCGCCTGAGCAAGCCAGGCAGTCCAGTGGAGTCCTTGGATTGTCAGCCATCGGGGCCGAAGGGTGACAGTAGGTCGATCGATGGGAGAGAGGCTTCGGCGCACCCCTACCTGGCGCGCCAAATGTCGGATTATGGGTTCCGCAGACCCTTGAGAGGTTCGAACTCTGGGGTTGTCGGAGTAACGGGCCACGACTAGGCTAACCCGAGACCCAGAGCCTTTCAAGACATCGGGGCTGGCTGCGCCCCTCAAAACACCAAGACGAAGCGCCGCCTTCTGGTGGCTGGCTGGAAGAATAGCCAGCTGCCCGTAGACGCCCGAGTTCCAGAAGCCGGCATCCAGACAAGCCGACTCCTTGCGGGCGGCTTCCAGGGAAGCCGCCCCCAGCAGTCGGCCCGAGGCGCCACGAAGCCTGCGCCCTCATCAAGAAAGACAAGACAGGGAGCGGCTACAGCGTAGCCCATCCCCCCGATCCAGGGACGGGCGTGGCCACAGTGCATCGTACCCGCGGAGATCTCCGCCCGGCGCGGCACTGTTACCACACCACCCCTGACGTCACCACAAGCAGGCGGAGCCCTGCTCCCACGACGGCCTGTCGGTACGGCCCAAGGATGACGAGCCCCACCGATCAGCGAGAGCCCGGAAGACGGCTAGAGCCCCACCAGTCGGACCCGAGGGAGGCCGGCTCCCAGCAGTCGGCTCGCCCCTTCCTCGGGGCCCACTCGCCATTAACCATACGAGACGCAGAGTGGCTACAGTAATCGCCCGCCAGGCGGCGGAGCTGTAACCACGCTCCCCTGACCGAGCCTGCGTCATGAGCATCATGACTACAGTGATCAGCAGCCGACAAGACCCATGAGCGGCGGAGGCGGCCTGTCGGCCCCGTACCAGACCAGTCGGCGGGGCCCACCGGGCGGCGGGCCCCAGCAGTCGCCGGAGAAGCCGGCAACCAGAGAGACTGACGGCCGGGTCCTACACCCGGCCGGATTACTATTGTACCCCTTGGGGATAGGCCTATATAAGCCCACCAGGGAACCCATGCAAAGGGTTCCCAACCTGTTAGAACTAGACCGACCCATAGAGAAAGGGGAGAGCTAGCCTTGCTCTCTTCCACCTCTAGCAAACAGCTCGAGGAGCACCATTGTACCACTTGTGCCTTTGTGATCATGCGGAGACCTCGCAGAGCAGGACTAGGGGTGTTATCTCCTAGGAGAGCCCCGAACCTGGGTAAAGTGCGTCGGCGTTCGTGTCTACGCCTTATCCCGCTTCCAGGCACCGACGACGTTCTACTCGCTCCCACCATGATAAGCCATTCATTGGCATATGTTGCACCCAACCACGGACATTTGGCGCCCACCGTGGGGCGAGGTGCACCATCGTCCGGAGTCCTGTTCTGGACGGGAACCCTTTTCCTCCCTGGTGAGCGCAGCCAGCCCGGCACGCCCGACGGAGTCTGCGCTGACGCGCTGCACGGCGTGGAGGTCGCCTGCGCGGCGAGCTGCCTCGCCGATCTTGTTGGCGAGGTCCGCCTCTCTGACGAGCCCGCGTCTGATGCGGGCATCGATGGTCCCGAGAGCCGCCTCGTCAGCCTCCTCGATCAGGTCCACGTCGCGAGCAAGCCTGCTGTAGACTTGGAGTCTGTTGGCGCCACCGACCCGATGCTTGTCGATTCTGACACTGCGTCGCTTGACGCGTTCCCCACCAACGTGGTGGTCTACGACGAGCCGCTTCCTCGCGCGGAGAGCGGCGAAAGCACCATCACGGAGGTGCTAGTCATCGGCCACAGCGAGCACTCTGGCGGAGGCGCTCATGACCCGCTCGATGCGGCACTGCAAGACCTGACGGCGCCCATTCCAGAAGATGCCGATGCCGAGATGCTGGAAGTACGCCGCGCCTAGCTCGTCGAGGGCGCCAAGAAGCTGGCCAGCATGAGACGCCTATCGGAGGCCTACTAGCGTGAGATGGACCACGCTGTGGGCGGCACACGGGCTCCCGGTGGGCCTAGCCGCCTTGGCACGATCCGGCAGTGCGGCGTGGCCATCGCCAGCCTGTTTGGGGTAGATCGCCCCGTCTATGCCACGCCAGCGGAAAATATCCGAGCTGCTTAGGCGGCAGCAGAAGAGCTAGACAAGTTCGAGGGCGAAGAGCGTCGCCAGATGGCGGAGCGTGTCCAGCGGCTCCTCGACGCGGCTGCTGAGCAGCACGAGGCCGGCTGCCGCACCGAGGCGCCTCATCGGCAAAATGACGATCTGCCTCCTCGCCGAGATCAAGGCGCGACATCTCAGACGCCGACTGGCAGCATCCGCGGAAGAAGAGACAAGGAGCCGGCTGCCAGCCGCAGCCGGACTCGCATCACCATCGAGCGCGACCAAGACGGCCGCCCGAGAGCAATGGAATGATGGGATGACTGTCCGCCTCCTCCCCCTCGCAGGGAAAGGCGCGTCTCCCCGCCGCCTGTTGAACACCCGACACTCGGCGACCGCCTTGGCTGCCGAGAAGGAGTTGGAGAGAACGATGCCCGCCACCGGATCGACCATCTCCACCGATCCCTGGCGCTAGAAGAAGAAGATGAGCTGGGTCCGCCTTGTTTTGGCCCCCGCATTCGAGACTAGCCCTTCCCCAAAGGGTTCACGCTCCCAAGAGATACGCCCAAGTACACTGGCTCTATGAAGCCAGAGGATTGGCTGGTCGACTACTCCACAGCCGTCAGCATCGTGAACGGCAACAAGCCCGTTGCTGTGAAGTACGTTCCGCTCATGCTCCAGGGCACGGCCCGGACATGGCTGAAGAGCCTGAAGCCCCGCAGCATCAACAGCTGGGTCGACTTCACCGAAGCCTTCATCTGCAACTTCACCAGCACGTACAAGTGGCCGCCCAAACCTCGCGAGCTCTCCTTGTGCGTGCAAGGCCCCAACGAGTCGACTCGCGACTACCTCACGCGCTGGGCCGAGCTCCGCAACTCTTGCGAGGGCGTGCACGAGGTGCGGGCCATCGAGTACTTCACCGCTAGATGCCGAGAGGGCACCCTCCTCAAGCACCGACTTCTCTATGACGAGACGGCGACCCTCGACGAGCTGCCGATCATAGCAGGGGAGTTCCAAGGGAATTCTGAGCATAGCAGGGGATTACAAGAAGTCGTCCGCTTGCGCAGCAGATAGCAACTGGCTGGCCGAGTCCCTTGTGATCGCAGCTGAGAAGCGGCTCCTTGACCGAGTTGTGGCGATGGCAGGCAAGCTGCCAGAAATGTAACCCAACCCAAGGAGTCGGAAGCCAAGGGCTCGTTCAAGCCGGCCAAAGAAACAAAGAAGATACCCTTGGACCCGGAGCACCCGGAGAGGTACGCTGTCATAGGTGCAAACCTTGACAGCAAATAGGAAGGCGAGCTCGTCGATTTCCTCCATGAGAATCAGGACATCTTTGCATGGTCACCTAAAGACATGCCGGGTGTTCCGACGGAATTCGCCAAGCACAAGTTACATGTCCGATCCGATGCCAAGCCAGTCAGGCAGCCCTTGCGCCGCCTGTCAGAAGAGAAGAGAAGAGTTGTTGGAGAAGAGATAGCCCGGCTGCTGGCAGCCCGCTTCATCATGGAAGTGTTCTTTCCAGAATGGCTGGCCAACCCAGTCCTCGTGCTGAAGAAAAACAAGCAGTGGCGGATGTGTATTGATTACACCAGCCTCAACAAAGCCTGCCCCAAAGACCCGTTTGCTTTGCCGAGAATTGACCAAGTGATAGACTCCACAGCCAGATGCGAGCTGTAGTGTTTTTAGACGCATACTCAGGGTATCACCAAATCAAGCTGAACCCGGCCGACAGGCTGAAGACCGCCTTCATCACACCGTTTGGAGCCTTCTGCTACTTGACCATGACGTTCGGCTTGAGGAATGCTGGCGCCACATTTCAACGTTCCATGCAGAAGTGCCTCCTCAAGCAACTCGGCAGGAGAGCCCACGTTTATGTGGTAGATGTTGTGGTGAAGACGGAAAAGCATGGAACACTGCTAGAAGACCTCAAGGAGACCTTTGAGAACTTGCGCCGATTTCAAATCAAGCTCAACCCGGAGAAATGCGTCTTTGGAGTACCAGCCGGCCAGCTTCTTGGCTTCCTGGTCTCAGAGCGCGACATAGAGTGCAACCCTGTGAAGATCAAGGCCATCGAGAGGATGGAAGTGCCCACCCGACTCCTCGACGTGCAAAAGTTCACCGGCTGTTTGGCGTCCATCAGCCGCTTCATCAGTCGGCTGGGAGAGAAGGCTCTTCCCCTGTACCAGCTCATGAAGAAGACCACTTTTTTCGAGTGGAACGACAAGGCGGACGAAGCTTTTCTCCAGCTCAAGAAGATGTTAACCACTCCGCCTGTCCTGGCGGCTCCGACTCCTAAGGAGCCCATGCTCCTCTACATCGCCGCCACCAGCCGAGTGGTCAGCACAGTCATAGTGGTAGAGCGCAAGGAGGAAGGCAAGGCACTACCAGTCCAGAGACCGGTGTATTACCTGAGTGAAGTGCTGTCAGCTTCCAAGCAAAACTAACCCCACTACCAGAAGATGTGCTACGGCATGCACTTTGCCGCCAAGAAATTGAAACCATACTTTCAAGAGCACCCAATCACTGTGGTCTGCACAGCTCCGCTGGCCAAGATCATTGGAAGCCGAGATGCTTCGGGCCGAGTGGCCAAATGGGCCATAGATTTGGCCCCTACACCATCTACTACCAGCCTCGCACAGCCATCAAGTCACAAGCACTGGACGACTTCCTCGTCGACTGGGCCGAAACCCAGTACCTGCCACCAGCGCCGGACTCCACCCATTGGCGGATGCATTTTGATGGTTCCAAGATGCGTACCGGTTTGGGAGCCGGCATCTTCCTCACCTCTCCCAAAGGCGACAAGCTCAGATACGTGCTGCAAATCCATTTTGCCGCCTCCAACAACGTCGCTGAATACGAGGCACTCATTCACGGGCTCCGGCTTGCCAAAGAACTCGGCATTCACCGGATCCTGTGCTATGGTAACTCTGACTTGGTGGTCCAGCAGTCGTCGGGCGACTAGGACGCCAAGGACACAAACATGGCGAGCTACCACTTCCTCGTACAGCAACTCAGTGGATATACTTTGAAGGGTGCGAGTTTCTCCATGTGCCAAGGATCGACAATGAGCAAGCAGATGCCTTGGCACGAATCGGCTCCACCCGTCAAGCAATACCAACCGGCGTCGCCCTACAACGCCTCCTCAAGCCGTCCGTCAAACCATCGCCAGAGTCGGATTCCATCTTTGTGCCGGCCCCTCCTGAAGCAGTCGGATCTGACTCGAGAGCTCCAGCTGTCGGCACGGGAACTCTGGCAGGCGGCTCGGGGGCCGCAGCAGTCGCACCCGGCCCGGGGACTTCAGAACCCGGCCCGAGGACTACAGCAGCCAGCCTGGGAACTTCAGAGCCCGGCCCGGGGACTGCAGCAATCGGCCCGGGGACTTCATTGACCCAGCAAGCGGCAGCCGACTCCAACCCGCCGCCTCTCGACCCAACCGCCCTCATGCAAGTTGCAGTCCTAGCAGTCGAAGAAATTGCAGCACCTTCATGGGCGCAGCCCATCCTCAACTTCCTGGTAAACAAAGAGCTGCCAACTGATGAGATCTCGACCCGGCAAGTGCAACGCCGGGCAGTAGCATACATCATAGTCAATAGAGAGCTTGTAAGGCGCAGTGTCACTGGTGTCTACCAGCGCTGCGTGGAGCCGAAGCAAGGCCAAGCAATCCTCAAAGACATCCATCAAGGCGAGTGTGGTCACCACACGGCTTCAAGAGCACTTGTCGCCAAAGCTTTCCGCCATGGTTTTTTCTGGCCGACTACTCTAGAAGACGCCAAAGACTTGGTCCAGAAATGCAAAGGGTGCTAGAAGTTCCGCTCCAAGCCACATCAGCCGGCTTCTGCACTCAAGACTATCCCCATTGCCTGGCCCTTTACTGTCTGGGGCCTGGACATGTTGGGACCATTCAAAACAGCACGAGGTGGCATGACTCATCTGCTTGTCGCAGTGGACAAGTTCACCAAGTGGATAGAAGCAAAATCAATCAAGAAATTGAATGGTCCGACTGCTGTGACTTTCATCTCCGACATCACCATCCGGTATGGCATACCACACAGCATCATCACCGACAATGGCACGAACTTTGCCAAGGGTGCCTTGGCCCGTTTCTGCGCGACACAGGGCATCCGACTAGACTTAGCGTCCGTTGCCCATCGGCAATCAAACGGCCAAGTAGAGTGAGCAAACGGCCTCATCTTGTCCGGCATCAAGCCCCGACTGGTCGAGCCTCTGGAGCGCTCGGCCGACTGTTGGCTCGATGAGCTGCCGGCCGTCCTCTAGAGCCTGCGCACAACTCCAAACAAATCAACCGGCTTCACGCCTTTCTTCCTCGTCTACGGTGCCGAAGCCGTCATCCCAACGGACATAGAATTCAACTCCCCTCGAGTCACCATGTACACCGAAGAGGAGGCAGAAGAAGCGCGCCAAGACGGCGTCGATCTGCTGGAAGAGGGTCGGCTGTTGGCACTCAGCCGGTCCAGCATCTACCAGCAGAGCCTGCGCCGATACTACAATTGGAAGGTCAAGCCGAGATCTTTACAAGAGGGAGACCTTGTGCTCCGGCTGATCCAGCGAACAGCCGGCCAGCACAAGCTCTCAGCACCTTGGGAAGGCCCCTTCATCATCAGCAAAGTGTTGGGCAACGACTCCTACTACCTGATCGATGCCTAGAAGCCTCGAGCGTGCAAAAGAGACGACTCTGGCAAGGAGACAGAGCGGCCATGGAATGCAAATCTCCTCCGAAGATTTTACAGTTGATGCAGTATGTACCACGCTACCTTTTGTATTAAAGTACGAAGACTCCGGGTCCCCCGAGAAGAGCTCGGGGACTGCCCTCTTTTATCTATATGATAAGAATTATGCCTATGAATGTGTCATTTTCTTTATGCCGCTTGGTACCGGGTCCGTCTAGTCGGCCCGGGGACGTGCCGCCTTGTACTATGAAATGCTTCCTGCAGCCGGACAAGTAATGTGTTGGCACTTAAGCCGTCTCCTGCCAGAAGGCGCAGCTCGCAGAGCGACTGTCTGGTGGGCAGGAGCAAGGTAGAAAGGGTGCCCACATGAAAAATGGCTAAGGACCCAAAGCATGTGCATAGTTTAAGCCGGCTTCCCTCCTTCTACGACCGGCTGTTGAGAAGCCGGCCGGCCGGCTTCTACTTAACTTGCTAAAGAACTCTAAAACGGCTAAGTACTTGCCTCCCCGGAAGTAGCTAAGTACTTGACCCAGCCACAGACCGCAGAGTGGCTGTTCGGCTGGCAAGACGGCAACCAAGGGAAGGCGGCAAAGGAAAAAAGCCAAAGAGCAGCAAGCAAGGAAAGATAGAACTCGGAAAAATATTTTACATAGCAAAAGGCCCTTGGCCGATATTCAACGGAAGTTTGAGATACACCCCGCGGGTGGAATTGTGCAAAATTAACAAGTTCATCGAGACTGATAAGCAGGTAAAGCAAAAGATAAACTAGCGGCCTAGGGGGCGGCAGATGGGTTCGGTGGATCGGAGGAGTCGGTGGCACCGGTTGGTGGAGCGGCCGGCTGGTCAGTCTCCGCTTGGTCGCCTCGAGTGGTAGCCAGCTCGCTTAGGCGTGGCTCGTTGCTGGAGGCGCGGTCGAGCTGAGGCTGGCCGTCCGCTCCGACCTCTGGCGCCTCCTCTTCACCTCCCTCCTCCGCCTTGCCTTCTTCCTCGCCGCTGGAGTCGATCACCTCGGCCGAGTCCTCGCCGTCCTCCGGGTTCAGCCCGAACCCTTCTGGTGGTGCCTCAGTGCCGTTCTCAACCCGCTCCGGGACGAAGACGCTGGTGTCGGTGTACTCGGCGATTGCCGCCGCGCGCTTGACGGGGTCATCTTCCATGACCGCCAACTCCGCCTAAGCTTCTAGCCGGAACATGGCCAGCTGGGCTAGACTTAGCCCAGGGTACCACGCCTTAACGAATTCCAAGGCCCGGCGCGCTCCAGCCCGGGCCGAGGAGCCCTTCCAGGCCTCATGACGGCCGGCCGCCACCTCCAGCCAGTTGGCAGTCCGACTGGGAGTACGCGGTGCCAGTATGTCCGGCCACAGGGTGGCGATTGTCTGGGCGCCGGCACGCTGAAGATGGCACAGCATCCGGTGAGCCGGCCGAAGATGCGCCTCGATGCTCAGGATCTGCTCGCTAAGGGTTCGGGGCGCGTCGGCAGCGATCTGTGCGCCGTCCGCCCTCCGTCCTTCACGATCAGCTTCAATAGCCTGATTGGCGGCGTCCGAGTGGCCAGGGAACAAGTCTGCCAAGATAGAAAGCAAAAAGGCAAAGTTAGACTCAAGAGGCTGGCTAGACCAGCAGTCGGCGGCTCGAAGAACGAAAAAGAGGGAAGCTCACCATGGACTATGTCTTCGATCTCGTGAAAGCCGGAAGTCAACATCGCCTCCTTGTCAGTCCAGGCGGAGCGCTCGGTCGCGAACTCAGCAAGGAGGCCGGTCTCCTTGTCTTCCGCCTCCTTCTGGGCCTTCTTGAGGAGTCCCGCCTGTTCCGCCAGTTGCGCGACAAGCTGGTCACGCTCTTCAACCAGCTTGCCGCACTCCTCCTCCTTAGCGCGCAACGCGGTGTTGGCTTCGCCCAGCCGCTGCTGCAAGGCAGCGTTGGCCTCTGCAGAAGAAAAGAAGAAGGGAAAGGTGTCAGTTGCCAACAGAGAAGGGGCAAAGTCGCCGGGGAGATCCGGCCCGACTGCTCAGCAGTCAGCCCGAATCTCGGGGACTACAGCCCGCGGGTACGCCCAGCGCGCCCCCGCGGAGAAAGGAGTCATCAAAATCAACTGAAAGAAGAATAGTTGCCAGGGAGATCCGGCCCGACTGCTCAGCAGTCGGCCCGAATCTCGGGGACTACAGCCCGCGGGTGCGCCAGCGCGCCCCCGGAGAAAAAGAAGAAGACTTACTCCGGCTCT
Source organism: Triticum aestivum (assembly GCF_018294505.1). Taxonomy (NCBI): domain Eukaryota; kingdom Viridiplantae; phylum Streptophyta; class Magnoliopsida; order Poales; family Poaceae; genus Triticum; species Triticum aestivum. Next base: position 228,430,037 of record NC_057802.1, on the reverse strand, counting down.
CCGACAAGTCGACAGCATGTTGATCGAACTCCTGGACCTTGGAGTTGAAGGCGGCAGCACGAAGGTTATGATAATCCTGCAGCAAGGATATCAGCACTCAGAGCCTGCTAATTAAAGTTTCGAGCCGCCTGCTCAGCAGCCGGCCTGAAACTCGGGGACTACACCCAGTGCGTGCGCTGACGCGCCCCCACGAAGCAATACAAGAATTCAAAACGAAGAAGCAAGAAGCGTACCCGGATGGCCTCTCGCGATTCCAGATACGCCTTGTTGTAGTGCTTGATAGCGTCGGCTTCGGCACGGAGTTTGGCTTGAACATCCACGACCGCCTTGTTCAGGGGGCCAGTCCCGCCAACCCGCACCCACCCAGTGGGCGCGACGCTAGTCGCCTCGGTGTCCAGGATTGAGGAGCTTGCGGCGCCGGTCTCCAGCAGGCGTGGCGTCGAAGCCGCGTTTGCAAGTCGGCGGCACGTCGGTGTGCCGACCTCAAGAGTCAGGCCCGTCGCCACCTCGTTTTCAGTTGGCGGCACCGGCGGGTCCGCCGGCTGCTTGCCTTGCGCACTCCCGGACAACGGCGGCGGAGGCACAATCACGTCTGGATGGCGACGTCGCCGCCGTCCCTCTCCTTGATCGGGTGCTCGTCGCCGGCTTCTCCAGTCTATGCCACGAACTCCGGCGGTGGCGGCGCAGAGTTCAGGGGAGTGATGAATATCGCCGACTGGCGGTGCGCGGCTTCCTCGGCCTGCTTCTTCGCCGCGTCGGCTGCCTCGGCCTCCGCCAGTTTCTTCAGGGTGGCGGCCTCCGCCTTCTCCACTTCCGCCTTCTCCAGGCGGGCGGCTTCCTGCTCCTCGCGTGCTTCCTGCGCGTTCCGCTCCCTCGCCTCTCGGAGGTCGGCGGTCGAATCGATCCGCCGAGTGGTGGTGGAGGTCTCCGCCGACCCCACAATGGAGGTGGCGGCCGATTTCTCAAGAGAGAGCGGAGCCCTGGACCAAGGGAAACAAAGTAAAGAAACTCAGACAAAATCAACAAGGAAAAATAAAGGCACAAGAGGAAGGCAGCACTTACGCAGAAACCAGCTGCGGCTCCTTAACTGTCTTGCAGAAGCGAATGGCCTTCGCGTCCGCTTCGTCCCGCTTGGTTGCCGCGGCCGAGCCCTTCGGCTTCTTCGGCTGGCTGTCGAACAAGCTCGGCGCGGCCCTGCATTTCTTCGCGCCGCCTTGGGCATCCGGCGCGGCAGACGAGCTCGCGCCCGGCTGGCCGGCTCCTGGCTGGTGGCGTGGGGCGACTTCCCCTGTGTCGTCGTCAGGCCAGTCCTCGAGGCTGGCTCCGAGCCTCGAGCCGCCTGCTTCACTGCCTCCTCCCTCGGAGTCGTCCTGCAAAGCCGCCGCCCCAAAGTCGGGGTCATCGACGTCGCTCTCCGCTCGGTCGGGGAGGAATTGGCGCTCTGCCCCGCGGCGCCGGCTGCCGGCTGGAGGAGGGGGCTCTGTTCAAAGGCCGATTGGCCAGGTCGGACAGGCCGAACTCAGCAACAAAGAGATAGAGAAAAAGAAAGATGACTTACCATAGGCGGGGGGTCGGCGCGTGAATACGGCTCCTTGCCAAACCGCCACTCCTCCGTGAGCTCGCAGTTCGCGAGGTAGTTCACCATGTGAGCTACCTTTGTGTGAGGCATCTCCTTGGTGCACAGCCGGCTTGGGTCCCGATGGCCGCTCATCTGGCAGATCATGTGAGGGCGGCTCTGGAGCGGGAGCACTCGGCGCACCACGAAGGCGGATAGCAAGTCGGGCCCTGTCAAGCCCTCCGAGTGTGTCAGCACTCGGAGCCGCGCGATGGTGGCGGCTCTACAAGGCGACAGCGTCTTGGCCCAGTACGACCAATTGGGCCGCCTCCCAGTCGGCGGGCCGGCTTCGTAAGCCGGCAAGTTGACCCAGTCGCCCTCCGCGAAGACGCTGTTCACGTAGAAGTACGACCGCTGCCACATCTTCACCGACTTGATCAGCGGGATGGGAGGAAACGGATTTTCGGCCGCCGGCCTCCGCACCGCGATAAACGCGCCGCATTAGGCCGGCACGCCCGCGACAAGGGTGCCAAGCTTGATGTAGAAAAACTCCCCCCAAAGCTCGATGGTGGGGAGGACGCCGAGGAAGCCTTCGCACAAGGTGACGAAGGCGGACAGCAGCACCACCGTGTTCGGGGTGAGGTGGTGTGGCTGGAGACTGTAGAACTCGAGGAAGGATCGGAAGAAGCTGCTCGCCGGCAGGCCGAGGCCGCGCAGGCAGTGCGAGCGGAAGACGACCCGCTCGCCCTCCTCCGGCCCCGGCGAGATCTCCCTCTTCGGCGCGAGGCGAACCTTCACGTAATCTTTGCCGGGCAGCCGCCGCGTCTGGCGGAGGAAATCGATGTGGTTGTCGTGAACTTCGGAGCCGTCCCATGCTCCGGAGCGCGCCATGGGGGGGTGGGATTGGAGGATGAGCTCATCGAAGACGAACCACCGCAGCGCTCAGCGTGGCTTGGAGGTGCTGCGGCCAGAGGAAGAAGAAGGAGGAAAGAGTGGGGAGGAGGGACGCGCGTGCTCCGCCGCTCCCCCTCCTCCCCCTACTTGTAGGCCTACGGGCTGCGAAGCTGAGGGGGCGATCGTGGGATTTACTGCGCCCACGACCCCACGCCCCCACGTTTATCGCGCGAGTTACTGCGCGCAGTAACTCCGCGATAAACTCAACCGCCCACCTCGGCCGCAGCGGATCCGCTCGCGTGCCGAGGCGTGGTAGTGGCGGGTCCCGCCAGAAGGCGTGTCCCATCACGGCGTGGGTTGGCAGACTAGCCTGGCCGCTCCGCGCCACGTGACATGCCCACAACGGGCGGCAGCCTGGAGGCTTAGCTAGCACGCCACTTGGTTCCCGCCGACGCATTCGAAGTTTGGATAAGTCGGACTAGGCGAGGCCGACTCCCACCAGTCGGCCCGACAGAAGTCGGGCGAAGCTCCACCTTAAGCACTCGGAGAAAGAAACTGCTGAGGCTCCTCGGCTGATCAGCCGCGGAACCTCACCAGCTTCGGGGACTACTGTCAGAGTAATGGGCCACGGGTAGGCTAACCCGAGACCCAGAGCCTTTCAAGACATCGGGGCTGGCTGCGCCCCTCAAGACACCAAGACGAAGCGCCGCCTTCTGGTGGCCGGCTGGAGGAATAGCCGGCTGCCCGTAGACGGCCGAGTTCCAGAAGCCGGCATCAAGACAAGCCGACTCCTTGCGGGCGGCTTCCAGGGAAGCCGACCCCCAGCAGTCGGCCTGAGGCGCCACGAAGCATGCACCCTCATCAAGAAAGTCAAGACAGGGAGTGGCTACAG